>NC_056739.1:380913500-380916000 GCF_019279795.1 Protopterus annectens | reverse complement strand
ACAAGTCTAAATTAGGTGGAAGGTGGGGGTTAGCCAAACTTTTCCTTTTAAAACACACTTCATTTGTCAAGGTGGTGTTCATATAGAGTAGCTTAAAATTGACATTTCTTGCAAATAGTCTAATGGAAAGTAAAACATCACTTACATCTGCTTCTGCACAGGGGATGAATGTTAAACCCTTATTTAGGACTGAATGCTCATCCGTTGTTAATTTGTGCTTGGAAATGTTCCAAACTAGTGAGTCTGACCCCACTTCCCCTTCATTGCTGGGCCCTGATTGTCCAAATACGTATCTCTTCTTTTCACAGTCCTCACTGGCTCGTACTCCATGGAACGTTTCCTTCCTAGGCGGATCGGTAAAGGAACGTCCGGAAAAACCTGCTGTTGGCCTGCATTAAGCTTGTCCAGTTGTATCTTCCTCCTGACAACAGTGGCTGCCCTGGTGGTATTATCTTGCTCACTGCTAGATGCTGCTGCCGGTCCCTCTGCTGGAGTGAAGTATAGGGAGGTAATAAGTTTAGGTGTACTACTACCATCACCTTCCTTGGTAGGGGCATTGTACTCGTCACCATGTTGCGGATTACACCCAATGCTCTCAGCTGGTGTAACAGTTGCCTGTTTCCGTTGTTGTTGGATATTATCGTTAGTCCTTATAGCCCTGTCGCCATCATTAAGAGCCATCTCTCTGTTCCTTGTACTCACATTAGACCGCACATTGTCAGTACGTTGCTCACCAGTTTGTATGGTTCGAGGCCATGTGAAAACATTATTGTTTTCAAAGTCCCTTCGATCCCGTTGTAGTTTCTTCCTCTTTTGACCTAGCAGTGTGTCGCCATACCTTATTATTCGCTCGGTCAAATCATGTAGGTAGATCTCAGTGGATTCAACGCCAAGGACATCAATCAGTTGTTGTTGTTTGTCCGCAATTTTATGCATCAGTTCACTCTCCTGTGGCTTAAAAAAGTCAATCAGGAGCTGCATGTGGGCCATACTCGCTTGAAGGTTAATTTTCTGCCACTTGACGAGTAGGTCCGGGAAAGTGTTCCCGTAAGTGGGCATATTAAGTATCCTTAAGCCCCTAGGGATCACTTTGTATGAAATGCTGGCTTCCAAGTGCAGTCGCTGAGCTTGTAGACGCTTATATCTGTATAGGTCATTTTCAACATCCCTTCTCAGTTGTCTAATTTTAATATCGTTGTCAACATTGCGTTCGTCGATATCCAACGTTGGTACATCCTCCATAGATAGCAAAGGATTGGATTCTTCGCAGAACATGTTCTTAAGCGAGTTGATGATAAACATATCATCACGCAAGTCTGTAAAACAGTTCTCTGACATACCTTCCATCAAAGATGTGTATGAATAAAAACGTAGCCAAATCCCTGGAAATGTAATGAAACAATGCCCAAGACAGAAGGTATATTGAACACAATTCAAGTAGATGAATTCGCTAATCCAAATAACGCTCCACTTCTTGATAAACACACAATGTTTTAAACGGCGTGGCGCTTTCACGGTACTCCGCTTCCTCAGACGTAACATTGAATAAACAAATCATAGCAGCTTAAATACATACATGCGCACTAATGGCATAGAAAATCTATAATATTTAAAGGTACATAGCATAAAGCACTTAAAAACATTATTTAAGCCATTGGCTATAGGCTGTATAAAAAACATAGAATTGACTTACTAAATTTAAAACGCTACTAGATACTAAAAACCAACTATAAATGTGTTGTCTACATCATTGCCAACATGACATATGAATACAGTTAAAGTATACAGAAGATAGTTGCCAAAAGTTAAGGATGAATATGTATTGCAATGTCTGTAAATACAGATAGATATATCAGTGTGAGTGTATATAAATATCCATGGACATCATATAATGTGATGAAGTAGAATGCAGTACAATAAAATAAAATGCAACACTGATAAGACATATTGTAGTTCATACTGTATGATGCCTGAAGACATCATATACGTACCTATCTAAGGGGTCTTGATCTAAGTATAGGTTTTAAGGGTACACAATCATTTAAACCTCTGCCACGATGTGCAGACAAACGAAGAATCCATCTTGTTTCAGATTCTTCTGTGAGGTTGGTAAGATCTCCACCTCTCAAGGATACAGTCTGCACATGTAGTGCCTGAAACATAAAAATATGTCCCCCTTCTAAAAGCATGTGTTTAGCTAGGGCACTGTGTACATTCTTCCTATTGAAACAATAGTAGTGGTCCCTGATCCTCTCAGGGTCTTCCGTTGGTTTTGCCAGCGAGAATGCAAAACAAACTTTGCAATATGCTGCATAGACTACATCCCTGGTAACAGTCAGCCTTACACTTAAGTTCCCATAATTTCCCATCATTTGGGTTCTAAAACCTCGATGTATCAATGGGATGCATTGAGTGCATCTTCCACATTTCTTAGGTCCCAAATTCAGGGGTTTTTTTTAGGTTACTCATGGACTTTAACTTCGAAACATAATATTCGTTT
>NC_056739.1:380863430-380913000 GCF_019279795.1 Protopterus annectens | reverse complement strand
CCCTATTGTACAATTTTAAACAAACTTTTTGCCTAGGGACCAATGGTGTATACAAGTCAACTTTAAACAAACTTTTACCTAGGGACCTATGGTGTATACATGTTAATTTTTAACAAACTTTTACCTAGGGACCTATGGTGTATACCAGTTAATTTTAAATAAACGATTACCTAAGGGCCTATGGTGTATACAAGTTAATTTTAAACAAACTTTTACCTAGGGACCTGTGGTGTATACAAGTTAATTTTAAACTAACTTTTACCTAGGGACCTATGGTGTATACAAGTTAATTTTAAACAAACTTTTACCTAGGGACCTATGGTGTATACAAGTTAATTTTAAACAAACTTTTACCTAGGGACCTATGGTGTATACAAGTTAATTTTAAACAAACTTTTACCTATGGACCTATGGTGTATACAAGTTAATTTTAAACAAACTTTTACCTAGGGACCTATGGTGTATACAAGTTAATTTTAAACAAACTTTTACCTAGGGACCTTTGGTGTATACAAGTTAATTTCAAACAAACTTTTACCTAGGGACCTATGGTGTATACAAGTTAATTTTAAACAAACTTTTACCTAGGGACCTATGGTGTATACAAGTTAATTTTAAACAAACTTTTACCTAGGGACCTATGGTGTATACAAGTTAATTTTAAACAAACTTTTACCTAGGGACCTATGGTGTATACAATTTAATTTTAAAAAAACTTTTACCTATGGCCCTATGGTGTATACAGGTTAATCTTAAACAAACTTTTACCTAGAGACCTAAGGTGTATACAAGTTTATTTTAAAAAAACTTACCTAGGGGACTATGTTGTATACAAGTTAATTTTAAACAAACTTTTACCTAGGGACCTATGGTGTATACAAGTTAATTTTAAACAAACTTTTACCTAGGGACCTATGGTGTATACAAGTTAATTTTAAACAAACTTTTACCTAGGGACCTATGGTGTATACAAGTTAATTTTAAACAAACTTTTACCTAGGGACCTATGGTGTATACAAGTTAATTTTAAACAAACTTTTACCTAGGGACCTATTGTGTATACAAGTTAATTTTAAACAAACTTTTACCTAGGGACCTATGGTGTATACAAGTTAATTTTAAACAAATATTTACCTAGGGACCTATGGTGTATACAAGTTAATTTTAAACAAACTTTTATCTAGGGACCTATGGTGTATACAAGTCAACTTTAAACAAACTTTTACCTAGGGACCTATGGTGTATACACGTTAATTTTTAACAAACTTTTACCTAGGGACCTATGGTGTATACCAGTTAATTTTAAACAAACTTTTACATAGGGCCCTATGGTGTATACAGGTTAATTTTAAACAAACTTTTACCTAGGGACCTATGGTGTATACAAGTTAATTTTAAACAAACTTTTACCTAGGGACCTATGGTGTATACAAGTTAATTTTAAACAAACTTTTACCTAGGGACCTATGGTGTATACAAGTTAATTTTAAACAAACTTTTACCTAGGGACCTATGGTGTATACAAGTTAATTTTAAACAAACTTTTACCTAGGGACCTATGGTGTATACAAGTTAATTTTAAACAAACTTTTACCTAGGGACCTATGGTGTATACAAGTTAATTTTAAACAAACTTTTACCTAGGGACCTATGGTGTATACAAGTTAATTTTAAACAAACTTTTACCTAGGGACCTATGGTGTATACAAGTTAATTTTAAACAAACTTTTACCTAGGGACCTATGGTGTATACAAGTTAATTTTAAACAAACTTTTACCTAGGGACCTATGGTGTATACAAGTTAATTTTAAACAAACTTTTACCTAGGGACCTATGGTGTATACAAGTTAATTTTAAACAAACTTTTACCTAGGGACCTATGGTGTATACAAGTTAATTTTAAACAAACTTTTACCTAGGGACCTATGGTGTATACAAGTTAATTTTAAACAAACTTTTACCTAGGGACCTATGGTGTATACAAGTTAATTTTAAACAAACTTTTACCTAGGGACCTATGGTGTATACAAGTTAATTTTAAACAAACTTTTACCTAGGGACCTATGGTGTATACAAGTTAATTTTAAACAAACTTTTACCTAGGGACCTATGGTGTATACAAGTTAATTTTAAACAAACTTTTACCTAGGGACCTATGGTGTATACAAGTTAATTTTAAACAAACTTTTACCTAGGGACCTATGGTGTATACAAGTTAATTTTAAACAAACTTTTACCTAGGGACCTATGGTGTATACAAGTTAATTTTAAACAAACTTTTACCTAGGGACCTATGGTGTATACAAGTTAATTTTAAACAAACTTTTACCTAGGGACCTATGGTGTATACAAGTTAATTTTAAACAAACTTTTACCTAGGGACCTATGCTGTATACAAGTTAATTTTAAACAAACTTTTACCTAGGGACCTATGGTGTATACAAGTTAATTTTAAACAAACTTTTACCTAGGGACCTATGGTGTATACAAGTTAATTTTAAACAAACTTTTACTTAGGGAGCTATGGTGTATACACATTAATGTTATACAAACTTTTACCTAGGGACCTATGGTGTATACAAGTTAATTTTAAACAAACTTTTACCTAGGGACCTATGGTGTATACAAGTTAATTTTAAACAAACTTTTACCTAGGGACCTATGGTGTATACAAGTTAATTTTAAACAAACTTTTACCTAGGGACCTATGGTGTATACAAGTTAATTTTAAACAAACTTTTACCTAGGGACCTATGGTGTATACAAGTTAATTTTAAACAAACTTTTACCTAGGGACCTATGGTGTATACAAGTTAATTTTAAACAAACTTTTACCTAGGGACCAATGGTGTATACAAGTTAATTTTAAACAAACTTTTACCTAGGGACCTATGGTGTATACAAGTTAATTTTAAACAAACTTTTACCTAGGGACCTATGGTGTATACAAGTTAATTTTAAACAAACTTTTACCTAGGGACCTATGGTGTATACAAGTTAATTTTAAACAAACTTTTACCTAGGGACCTATGGTGTATACAAGTTAATTTTAAACAAACTTTTACCTAGGGACCTATGGTGTATACAAGTTAATTTTAAACAAACTTTTACCTAGGGACCTGTGGTGTATACAAGTTAATTTTAAACAAACTTTTACCTAGGGACCTATGGTGTATACAAGTTAATTTTAAACAAACTTTTACCTAGGGACCAATGGTGTATACAAGTTAATTTTAAACAAACTTTTACCTAGGGACCTATGGTGTATACAAGTTAATTTTAAACAAACTTTTACCTAGGGACCTATGGTGTATACAAGTTAATTTTAAACAAACTTTTACCTAGGGACCTATGGTGCATACAAGTTAATTTTAAACAAACTTTTACCTAGGGACCTATGGTGTATACAAGTTAATTTTAAACAAACTTTTACCTAGGGACCTATGGTGTATACAAGTTAATTTTAAACAAACTTTTACCTAGGGACCTATGGTGTATACAAGTTAATTTTAAACAAACTTTTACCTAGGGACCTATGGTGTATACAAGTTAATTTTAAACAAACTTTTACCTAGGGACCTATGGTGTATACAAGTTAATTTTAAACAAACTTTTACCTAGGGACCTATGGTGTATACAAGTTAATTTTAAACAAACTTTTACCTAGGGACCTATGGTGTATACAAGTTAATTTTAAACAAACTTTTACCTAGGGACCTATGGTGTATACAAGTTAATTTTAAACAAACTTTTACCTAGGGACCTATGGTGTATACAAGTTAATTTTAAACAAACTTTTACCTAGGGACCTATGGTGTATACAAGTTAATTTTAAACAAACTTTTACCTAGGGACCTATGGTGTATACAAGTTAATTTTAAACAAACTTTTACCTAGGGACCTATGGTGTATACAAGTTAATTTTAAACAAACTTTTACCTAGGGACCTATGGTGTATACAAGTTAATTTTAAACAAACTTTTACCTAGGGACCTATGGTGTATACAAGTTAATTTTAAACAAACTTTTACCTAGGGACCTATGGTGTATACAAGTTAATTTCAAACAAACTTTTACCTAGGGACCTATGGTGTATACAAGTTAATTTTAAACAAACTTTTACCTAGGGACCTATGGTGTATACAAGTTAATTTTAAACAAACTTTTACCTAGGGACCTATGGTGTATACAAGTTAATTTTAAACAAACTTTTACCTAGGGACCTATGGTGTATACAAGTTAATTTTAAACAAACTTTTACCTAGGGACCTATGGTGTATACAAGTTAATTTTAAACAAACTTTTACCTAGGGACCTATGGTGTATACAAGTTAATTTTAAACAAACTTTTACTTAGGGACCTATGGTGTATACAAGTTAAATTTAAACAAACTTTTACCTAGGGACCTATGGTGTATACAAGTTAATTTTAAACAAACTTTTACCTAGGGACCTATGGTGTATACAAGTTAATTTTAAACAAACTTTTACCTAGGGACCTATGGTGTATACAAGTTAATTTTAAACAAACTTTTACCTAGGGACCTATGGTGTATACAAGTTAATTTTAAACAAACTTTTACCTAGGGACCTATGGTGTATACAAGTTAATTTTAAACAAACTTTTACCTAGGGACCTATGGTGTATACAAGTTAATTTTAAACAAACTTTTACCTAGGGACCAATGGTGTATACAAGTTAATTTTAAACAAACTTTTACCTAGGGACCTATGGTGTATACAAGTTAATTTTAAACAAACTTTTACCTAGGGACCTATGGTGTATACAAGTTAATTTTAAACAAACTTTTACCTAGGGACCTATGGTGTATACAAGTTAATTTTAAACAAACTTTTACCTAGGGACCTATGGTGTATACAAGTTAATTTTAAACAAACTTTTACCTAGGGACCTATGGTGTATACAAGTTAATTTTAAACAAACTTTTACCTAGGGACCTATGGTGTATACAAGTTAATTTTAAACAAACTTTTACCTAGGGACCTATGGTGTATACAAGTTAATTTTAAACAAACTTTTACCTAGGGACCTATGGTGTATACAAGTTAATTTTAAACAAACTTTTACCTAGGGACCTATGGTGTATACAAGTTAATTTTAAACAAACTTTTACCTAGGGACCAATGGTGTATACAAGTTAATTTTAAACAAACTTTTACCTAGGGACCTATGGTGTATACAAGTTAATTTTAAACAAACTTTTACCTAGGGACCTATGGTGTATACAAGTTAATTTTAAACAAACTTTTACCTAGGGACCTATGGTGTATACAAGTTAATTTTAAACAAACTTTTACCTAGGGACCTATGGTGTATACAAGTTAATTTTAAACAAACTTTTACCTAGGGACCTATGGTGTATACAAGTTAATTTTAAACAAACTTTTACCTAGGGACCTATGGTGTATACAAGTTAATTTTAAACAAACTTTTACCTAGGGACCTATGGTGTATACAAGTTAATTTTAAACAAACTTTTACCTAGGGACCTATGGTGTATACAAGTTAATTTTAAACAAACTTTTACCTAGGGACCTATGGTGTATACAAGTTAATTTAAAACAAACTTTTACCTAGGAACCTATGGTGTATACAAGTTAATTTTAAAAAACTTTTACCTAGGGACCTATGGTGTATACAAGTTAATTTTAAACAAACTTTTACCTAGGGACCTATGGTGTATACAAGTTAATTTTAAACAAACTTTTACCTAGGGACCTATGGTGTATACAAGTTAATTTTAAACAAACTTTTACCTAGGGACCTATGGTGTATACAAGTTAATTTTAAACAAACTTTTACCTAGGGACCTATGGTGTATACAAGTTAATTTTAAACAAACTTTTACCTTGGGACCTATGGTGTATACAAGTTAATTTTAAACAAACTTTTACCTAGGGACCTATGGTGTATACAAGTTAATTTTAAACAAACTTTTACCTAGGGACCTATGGTGTATACAAGTTAATTTTAAACAAACTTTTACCTAGGGACCAATGGTGTATACAAGTTAATTTTAAACAAACTTTTACCTAGGGATCTATGGTGTATACAAGTTAATTTTAAACAAACTTTTACCTTGGGACCTATGGTGTATACAAGTTAATTTTAAACAAACTTTTACCTAGGGACCTATGGTGTATACAAGTTAATTTTAAACAAACTTTTACCTAGGGACCTATGGTGTATACAAGTTAATTTTAAACAAACTTTTACCTAGGGACCTATGGTGTATACAAGTTAATTTTAAACAAACTTTTACCTAGGGATCTTTGGTGTATACAAGTTAATTTTAAACAAACTTTTACCTAGGGACCTATGGTGTATACAAGTTAATTTTAAACAAACTTTTACCTAGGGACCTATGGTGTATACAAGTTAATTTTAAACAAACTTTTACCTAGGGACCTATGGTGTATACAAGTTAATTTTAAACAAACTTTTACCTAGGGACCTATGGTGTATACAAGTTAATTTTAAACAAACTTTTACCTAGGGACCTATGGTGTATACAAGTTAATTTTAAACAAACTTTTACCTAGGGACCTATGGTGTATACAAGTTAATTTTAAACAAACTTTTACCTAGGGACCTATGGTGTATACAAGTTAATTTTAAACAAACTTTTACCTAGGGACCTATGGTGTATACAAGTTAATTTTAAACAAACTTTTACCTAGGGACCTATGGTGTATACAAGTTAATTTTAAACAAACTTTTACCTAGGGACCTATGGTGTATACAAGTTAATTTTAAACAAACTTTTACCTAGGGACCTATGGTGTATACAAGTTAATTTTAAACAAACTTTTACCTAGGGACCTATGGTGTATACAAGTTAATTTTAAACAAACTTTTACCTAGGGACCTATGGTGTATACAAGTTAATTTTAAACAAACTTTTACCTAGGGACCTATGGTGTATACAAGTTAATTTTAAACAAACTTTTACCTAGGGACCTATGGTGTATACAAGTTAATTTTAAACAAACTTTTACCTAGGGACCTATGGTGTATACAAGTTAATTTTAAACACCTTTTAGATAGGGACCTATGGTGTATACAAGTTAATTTTAAACAAACTTTTACCTAGGGACCTATGGTGTACAAAAGTTAATTTTAAACAAACTTTTACCTAGGGGCTTATGGTGTATAAAAGTAAATTTTAAACAAACTTTTACCTAGGGGCTTATGGTGTATACAAGTTAATTTTAAACAAACTTTTACCTAGGGACCTATGGTGTATACAAGTTAATTTTAAACAAACTTTTACCTAGGGACCTATAGAGTATACAAGTTAATTTTAAACAAACTTTTACCTAGGGACCTATGGTGTATACAAGTTAATTTTAAACAAACTTTTACCTAGTGACCTATGGTGTATACAAGTTAAATTCAAACAAACTTTTACCTAGGGACCTATGGTGTATACATGTTAATTTTAAACAAACGTTTTACCTAGTGACCTATGGTGTATACAAGTTAATTTTAAACAAACATTTACCTAGGGACCTATGGTGTATACAAGTTAATTTTAAACAAACTTTTACCTAGGGACCTATGGTGTATACAAGTTAATTTTAAACAAACTTTTACCTAGGGACCTATGGTGTATACAAGTTAATTTTAAACAAACTTTTACCTAGGGACCTATGGTGTATACAAGTTAATTTTAAACAAACTTTTACCTAGGGACCTATGGTGTATGCAAGTTAATTTTAAACAAACTTTTACCTAGGGACCTATGGTGTATACAAGTTAATTTTAAACAAACTTTTACCTAGTGACCTATGGTGTATAAGAGTTAAATTCAAACAAACTTTTACCTAGGGACCTATGGTGTATACATGTTAATTTTAAACAAACTTTTACCTAGGGACCTATGGTGTATACAAGTTAATTTTAAACAAACTTTTACCTAGGGACCTATGGTGTATACAAGTTAATTTTAAACAAACTTTTACCTAGGGACCTATGGTGTATACAAGTTAATTTTTAACAAACTTTTACCTAGGGACCTATGGTGTATACAAGTTAATTTTAAACAAACTTTTACCTAAGGGCCTATGGTGTATACAAGTTAATTTTAAACAAACTTTTACCTAGGGACCTATGGTGTATACAAGTTAATTTTAAACAAACTTTTACCTAGGGACCTATGGTGTATACAAGTTAATTTTAAACAAACTTTTACCTAGGGACCTATGGTGTATACAAGTTAATTTTAAACAAACTTTTACCTAGGGACCTATGGTGTATACAAGTTAATTTTAAACAAACTTTTACCTAGGGACCTATGGTGTATACAAGTTAATTTTAAACAAACTTTTACCTAGGGACCTATGGTGTATACAAGTTAATTTTAAACAAACTTTTACCTAGGGACCTATGGTGTATACAAGTTAATTTTAAACAAACTTTTACCTAGGGACCTATGGTGTATACAAGTTAATTTTAAACAAACTTTTACCTAGGGACCTATGGTGTATACAAGTTAATTTTAAACAAACTTTTACATAGGGACCTATGGTGTATACAAGTTATTTTTAAACAAACTTTTACCTAGGGACCTGTGGTATATACAAGTTAATTTTAAACAAACTTTTACCTAGGGACCTATGGTGTATGCAAGTTAATTTTAAACAAACTTTTACCTAGGGACCTATGGTGTATACAAGTTAATTTTAAACAAACTTTTACCTAGGGACCTATGGTGTATACAAGTTAATTTTAAACAAACTTTTACCTAGGGACCTATGGTGTATACAAGTTAATTTTAAACAAACTTTTACCTAGGGACCTATGGTGTATACAAGTTAATTTTAAACAAACTTTTACCTAGGGACCTATGGTGTATACAAGTTAATTTTAAACAAACTTTTACCTAGGGACCTATGGTGTATACAAGTTAATTTTAAACAAACTTTTTCCTAGGGACCTATGGTGTATACAAGTTAATTTTAAACAAACATTTACCTAGGGACCTATGGTGTATACAAGTTAATTTTAAACAAACTTTTACCTAGGGACCTATGGTGTATACAAGTTAATTTTAAACAAACTTTTACCTAGGGACCTATGGTGTATACAAGTTAATTTTAAACAAACTTTTACCTAGGGACCTATGGTGTATACAAGTTAATTTTAAACAAACTTTTATCTAGGGACCTATGGTGTATACAAGTTAATTTTAAACAAACTTTTACCTAGGGACCTATGGTGTATACAAGTTAATTTTAAACAAACTTTTACCTAGGGACCTATGGTGTATACAAGTTAATTTTAAACAAACTTTTACCTAGGGACCTATGGTGTATACAAGTTAATTTTAAACAAACTTTTACCTAGGGACCTATGGTGTATACAAGTTAATTTTAAACAAACTTTTACCTAGGGACCTATGGTGTATACAAGTTAATTTTAAACAAACTTTTACCTAGGGACCTATGGTGTATACAAGTTAATTTTAAACAAACTTTTACCTAGGGACCTATGGTGTATACGCATTAATTTTAAACAAACTTTTACCTAGGGACCTATGTTGTATACAAATTAATTTTAAACAAACTTTTACCTAGGGACCTATGGTGTATACAAGTTAATTTTAAACAAACTTTTACCTAGGGACCTATGGTGTATACAAGTTAATTTTAAACAAACTTTTACCTAGGGACCTATGGTGTATACAAGTTAATTTTAGACAAACTTTTACCTAGGGACCTATGGTGTATACAAGTTAATTTTAAACAAACTTTTACCTAGGGACCTATGGTGTATACAAGTTAATTTTAAACAAACTTTTACCTAGGGACCTATGGTGTATACAAGTTAATTTTAAACAAACTTTTACCTAGGGACCTATGGTGTATACAAGTTAATTTTAAACAAACTTTTACCTAGGGACCTATGGTGTATACAAGTTAATTTTAAACAAACTTTTACCTAGGGACCTATGGTGTATACAAGTTAATTTTAAACAAACTTTTACCTAGGGACCTATGGTGTATACAAGTTAATTTTAAACAAACTTTTACTTAGGGACCTACAGTGTATACAAGTTAATTTTAAACAAACTTTTACCTAGGGGCCTATGGTGTATACAAGTTAATTTTAAACAAACTTTTACCTAGGGACCTATGGTGTATACAAGTTAATTTTAAACAAACTTTTACCTAGGGACCTATGGTGTATACATGTTAATTTTAAACAAACTTTTACCTAGGGGCCTATGGTGTATACAAGTTAATTTTAAACAAACTTTTACCTAGGGACCTATGGTGTATACAAGTTAATTTTAAACAAACTTTTACCTAGGGACCTATGGTGTATACAAGTTAATTTTAAACAAACTTTTACCTAGGGACCTATGGTGTATACAAGTTAATTTTAAACAAACTTTTACCTAGGGACCTATGTTGTATACAAGTTAATTTTAAACAAACTTTTACCTAGGGACCTATGGTGTATACAAGTTAATTTTAAACAAACTTTTACCTAGGGACCTGTGGTGTATACAAGTTAATTTTAAACAAACTTTTACCTAGGGACCTATGGTGTATACAAGTTAATTTAAAAAAAAAAACTTCAACCTAGGGACCTATGGTGCATACAAGTTAATTTTAAACAAATGTTTACCTAGGGACCTATGGTGTATGCAAGTTAATTTTAAACAAAGTTTTACCTAGGGACCTATGTATTATACAAGTTAATTTTTAGCATCATGCATGCAAGACATTAGGAAAACCCTAGAACATGTCATTGCATTCAGCTGGTTTTGTGCTTTGGTCTATCTTAAGACAATTTTAGATTGTCATTAACAATGTACATGAATAGGAAGGACAGTTGTTAACACTTCATAATTACATGACATATGGATTTTTTCTTAACTTCAAGTTTATGGAAGTGCCTGTAACCAAGCAAAGTACAAATTAACAATAAAACACAAATGTAAGGTACATAAGCTAGTAAAATGGTGAAAATAGTTAAAGTAAAATAACAAAACAAAAACTGTGACTGTATGGAGTACTAACAGAGCCCAAAATGCCACCTGAAGCATTTAACTATAGGCTGAATTAAATAAAGCAGTATTTACGAAATGGTTATATCCAGTCAGTGCTGGACTACCTAAGGCAATCAGGTAGCAGCTTTTAAACACACACACACACACACACACACACACACACACACACACATGTATATATATATATATATATATATATATATATATATATATATATATTTTATTTTTTTATTTATTTTTTTTTTTTGAGAAGCATGTGTTATATGTACAGTTCCACAGTTAAAATTCCACAAAAAGTGTCTTCATAAAATATGTGTACTATATGCAAGCATCAGATCCCAGTGATAGATATTCTGAACTAATGCTTACATCCTTTCCTTGATTTGAATACAGAGTATCTACAAAATTTCAATAAAACTCCATAGGCAAGGCTTCAAAACAGCAGAAGATAAACAATGAACAAAAACTCTGAAACAGCCTACACAACAGACAATCTCTTAGTGAAGTTTTAGTAAAAGTTAAGCTCTTTCATCTCTTCTTCAATGAGGCTTTTTCAAAACAATAAAAGAGGTGAAAGTGCTCAACTTTTAATAAAACTTTTGTTTTGTCTTGTGGAGGTTGTTTTGGAGATTTTTAGTTCCCTGAATACAGATTATGTTGGAACAATAAGTAAATGGTGTTTACTCTAAACTCAGAACATATTATAGTGTACATAAATATTTGTCTCGTATTAAAATGTTTTACTTCATACATTCTGAGATGCTATACATCATTGAGACAGAGTATTTATAAGAATGGCATTATTATTTACCTTTTATTTATTTGTTTATCTACTCATTTATTATTTACTTATTTATTTAATTTATTGACCAAGTAAGTGGGTTGGTCTGCAGTAATACCTGCTGCAATCTGGACCACAAAGCAGTACAAAGTTTCAGATACTTATATTTAGAGTAAGAGTGGTTAAGTGTTATTTATTGATTTCAACTTCTTGAAAATAGACAATGCATGATATACATAGCAGTTTGTTTTCTTATAATGTTTGTAATGTAAATATCAATTCTGGATCAGATATTTACATTCTTTAAATCATACTTAAAATAACTGAAGCTCATAACACATAGACTGATAGAGATGATACTAACAATTTTCCTTAATATAAATTGATTATAATGCTGTTTACATTTTATTTAAAATGTTCAGTCTTTATCAAAGCACAATTTCTAAAACTTGTATTATAAGAGGTAGAGCAGAGTTAAAGTACCAGCTAGGAGATTAGTATGGGTCTATATTTAAACACTGAACGTTCAAAATTTCGCATGTTCTAATATCGACCCATTTTCAGTGAATGCTGAAAATATCGAAGAAACAGAAAACCAAGTTTTTTCCTAGGGAAAGAATTCAGTTGTCTGTTTCTTCGGTATTTTCAGTGCTGTGGTGGAAAGTTATGGGTCAGGTTCAGGTAAGTGTGCAATTGTGTGGACGTGAGGGTAAGGGCAGGTTAGGTGAGTTAGGGTTAAGGCGGGGGGTCAGGTAAGTGTGCGATTGTGTGGATATGAGGGTTAGGGCAGGGTAGGTGAGTTAGGGTTAGGGTGTGGGTGAGGTGACTGTGCAATAGTGATGGTCCTTAGGGTTAGGGTTTGGGTTAAGGTAAGTGGATAGTTAGTGGTGTATGTATAGTTTAGTGTAGGGTTAGGTGTAAGAGTTTAGATGTATGTGTGTGGATTGCTGTTTGTTTGGTGTGCTTGTGTTGTGTGTATGTGTTTTGGAACAGCAACTTTTTTTTTCCCTAGGAAAAATTTCGCTCTTCTGAATGTTCTGTTTTAAATCTTCGATTCATAGGGTTTGATATTAGAACACTTGACATTTTGAATGTTCGGTGTTCTAATATAGACTCAATTAGTGTTCATGGGTATTTTATGTCTTTATATATAAAATTAATTGTTCTGTCAAATTTTGGGGACTGTATTTGGGGAACATAAGACAGGAAAAAGAGGATGCAGATATCAATGTGTTCAAAGAATGAAGCAGCAAAGTTACATCAGGCCAATAAACTTTATCTTTTCCATAGTGTAAGTGCTGTAAAGAACTATTAGTAATGTGATTACTGAACCCTTATAACATAAATACAATGTATAATGAAGAAATATTGCCAGGAACCACCACGATAAGTAAAAATTCTGTTTTATTTTAAGACAAAACAAAGCGCTTTCACGCATACACATGCGCTTCATCAGGTTCTAACTTACACATAATAGATGCCCTTTATATAGTAAAACCAACCATCAATTAAGTAAAGACAATTGTCAATTTATCAATTAATTAGAACATAATTGCTGAGATGGGAACACCCATCATTTATATTGCTTCAGTCAGCAAGTTAAATACAAGATTACAAATGCACTAAAAACTTTTGACATAGCTTAACATAATTTTATAAGAAGCAGCAATATATCATAGCTGTATAAACCAATAATATTTAATTCAGCAACAATCTATATATATCTAATGTATCACATCGAACTTATATTGTGCAAAACTGCATGAATTAAGTAATATATGTTGTATTATTTTAAATAAACCAACCTAATCTTATTGCCGAAAATAAATCAAGGCAGCTAATAATCATTCCAATTCTTAGTTGCATATTTAATTAGTTCCATAGGAAACAAGCAACTTTGTGAACGTCAATGTGTAAAAGCCATGGCGTATGAAAAATAGCATATAAAGAATGGCGTATAAAAAACATATAAAAAACGATAAGAAATGTATAAAAAATGACATTGCTTATGTCTTGGTCACCTTATTATAACGCATGCTATAAAAAGTCATCAGCAATATTAAGGCGCTTCCAAGAACATAGTGATATAGCAACCTATGTATTCTCTAACTAATATTCATTTATTCATATAAATATACGCTAACTCAACATAATAAGCGCAATAAAAATAAACATTCCATAAACTCAAAAGTATAGGGATGTATATAAAAATATTATAAATCTATGTTTAGGCATGATAACATAATATAGCCAAGCCATAGAATATCACTCTTGGTATATATATGACATAGTTCCTATATTAGGTCTTACATTATGCAAAAATGGAAAAACACTTTAGTGACAAGTAAAAGATAAAAATATCCTACTGTTATTCCTAGAAAAATATGAGTGAATGAAATTAAAATGTAAGTCATATAAATAGGAAAAGGCCACTCTTACAGCGATGTAAAAAATTATATATTCAAACAAAACATGGGGAGCGGAAAACATTTTTCCTTTCTAGGTTCCAGATTAACAATCCATATATACATTATATAAAATAATCAGAAACACGATCACAAACGGATTTCAATCATTCTGAATAAATGCCGACACACAATGTTTCTATATGCGTTCAGCCATAGTCAATAAAATTCAAGTCAGCAGGAAAAACTAATCAGAAAGCGTGCTCGCTATATTTATGAGCAAAGCCTTGACATAAAGATATCAATATCTAGCACAATCAAGCATTGTCATGGCCATATGGCATCCCATTGACTGTGTAATTAAACAGAATCATAATAAAAGGCAAAGTGCATGTATAGATCAAGCAATAGACAAATGTAATGATTACGACGCCACTTAATGTGGCAGAAATATTCACTATTCAACAAAGCATACAAAGAAGCTGAAGGCTCAATTTCCAAGCATGGCTTCAAATGCACCTTATACAGGGTGTAATAATAGCCAACAGCAACAATAAATATTAGTAGTCCCAAACGGGTCTAAATAAATGTCAGTGAAATATTTCATCAGTATTCTGCCACGGCTGGCAGATGTCATGACAGCAGACAAGACTTGTCAAAGTATATATAGTCGCTGGTTATAAACAAGCCATAGCGTGAAGGCACTAGTGTTTAAACAACAATTAAATGCTAGGTAAACACAGAATAACCCTTAAGCTATATATATTCAAAAGTATATCCAATAAGGACCCTGTTCTAGTCCTAAGATAGTAATGCTAGATTAGCATCAGTATCTCTTGTATGAAATTAGTATTAAATTAGTATTATCCTATCAGATGTAAATGTATATTTTAGAAAAATCTTCATTCTAGCACTTACTTATTTAAAGTGTAGCTATAAATCCAGACATATTATAGAAACATAGATATAGTATAAACTCTATTATGTAAGCACTGGAATGCTAAGATGTCCTAAGTGGATCCCAATAAGACCGGGCGCATATTGATGGCAGTGTTAAGTCCTGGTGGTATGTGTGCCTTTAGCCTTAATATCCATTTAAGCTCGAACATTTCAATGGTGCCAAAATGGTCACCCTCTCTCCTGTTCTGGTTAATGACTTGTAACACCTGAAAACTAAATCTATGCCCAGGTCTTTCATTACAATGTGTGGCTAGGGCACTAGTGGAATTGCCCTTTCTAATGTCGTAGGCATGGTTATAGACCCGATCTCTGAGTCTTCGTGAAGTCATGCCTACGTAATAACTGGCACATTGGTCACACTTCGCAAAATAAATAACATTTTGAGTATTACAGGTTGCATAAAAGGTAGCTCTAAAATTTAGATTAATGCCTGGAATCCTGAAACCCTGTTCCTTGCTTATAAATGCACACATAGAGCACTTGCCACATGCATATGTGCCTGTTCTTATTTGAGTTCGAATATCAGTATGCTTGACCTCATATTTATCTTTACATAATAACCTCTTAAAATTCATGCAATTGTTAAATCTGAAACTGGGTTTGTTCCCTAATAGTGTCAAAAGAAATGGCTCAGATAGTAAGATTTTCCAATTCCCCTTTACAATTTTAGTTAGTTGCTCAACATCGCTGGTATACTTAATATCATATTTGATACTGCCATTTGTTTCAGAACCATATTTTGCTTTCCCTTTTTTATTATTCCATGGGATAACATTATTTAAAACAGAATCTGTTACTTCGTTAATCAATTTCACAGGATATCCTCTATCCATGAAAAAATTCTTCTGTTGCTCAATCAAACACAGGGCATCTTGTCTGTCTGTGCATATTTTTAGGATCCTACTGATCTGTCCTTTTATGATGTTGCGAAAAATATACCGCGGATGCATGCTGTCATAGTGGAGGATACTATTCCTCCAACAGGGCTTCCGGTATAAGGTAGTGACTAGGCAATTACTATCATTCTTAATTATGGAAATATCTAGGAAATCAGCTTTAATTAAGGAATATTCATAGGTAAATGTAAAAAAAGAAGTTGTACCATTCATATAGTTGACGAACTCTTCAAGCTCATCTGCACATCCATTCCATAATATAAGCACGTCATCTACAAAACGTCTGTAGATGACTACATTATCAAATCTAGGGTCACCAAAAATATTCTCCTTCTCCCATCTATGGACAACCAAATTGGCATATGCGTTAGCACAGGGAGTGCCCATGGCTACTCCCCATGTTTGCGCATATGTCATATCATTAAACAGAAAAACATTGTTATTTAGAACCAAATCTAAAAGACAGCAGATATTCATAATTTCATTGCTGTCTATGGTTCTTTGCTCAGTCAAATGGAGCCTGATGGCATCAAGTCCATATTCGTTGGGGATGCTGGTAAAAAGACTTTTTATGTCCAAGGTGACAAGCAAGGTGTTTACATTTAGTTTATCAACCACCAAATCTTGTTTCAAATCTTCTAATAAGTCATAAGAATTTTTTAGGATAGTTGGTATTTCTTTAGTCATTGGACCAAGCTTAGATTGTATGTAAAGGGAAGCATTCTCGGTGACCCAATGGTCACCCGACACTATAGGTCGTAATGGGGGAGGGTATTCACCTTTATGTAATTTTGGCAAGCCTTTTATGACCGGTATGAGGGGTGAATCTACTTTCAAAAAATCATATAGTGGCTTATCTATTGATCTTGTCATAAGCATATCATACAACGTGTCATATACATAATTGATTATAGATGTAACCTTAGGTTTATCAATAATTTTGTAAGCTTTATCCTCATTAAGCATTGCATTCATCAGTTGGTCATAAAAACATTTATCTAGGGCGACAACACCCCCTCCCTTATCCGCTGGTTTAAACACTATATTCATATCATTGATCAGTTCATCTAGAGAATGTCTCTGTGCATAATTCAAATTTACAAAGATATTACTATGTTTGTCGTGCTCATAGTAACTATAGAAGTCATGCTCACATGTGCGCATAAAACACTCTATAGTTGGTGTTAGTGGAGGCATGAACGAACTTCTTCTTTTATAAGCTATTACATTACAGGCTGAAGTATAACTATAGGATGAATCATTTTTAAAGAACACTTTAAGAGATAACTTTCTTACAAACAAGCGTAAACTTATAAGAGTGTCAGACAACACACTATGACAGGAGGGTATGAACGATAACCCTCTGTTAAGCAATGATTGTTCTTCTGGTGAAAAAGACCTAGTCGCCAAATTAAAGAACAGGGAATTCAGTTCTTCATTCTCCTTCTCCGCTCTGATGTTTCTCCCGAGAGTTTTCTTTTTCCTCTTCCCCTGCTCCCAGAGCGTGTACGTGTGGCATCCTTGTAGGGGAGTGGGAAGTTTAAAGGCAGAGATGTGACAAGGGTGTTATTCTTGCCAAAAGATTTGGATTTAGCACCTGAATTTTCAGATGTGTTCAAGCCAAGTTGGTTACAAGGTAAAGACAAACTGGGTGTATTAGATGTAATGGGTTCCTGATGATTAATATCATCCGCTTGAGATGGAAAAGCTGGTCTGTTACCTAGCGGTTCCATTAAGGTAATAGCTGCGCCTTCATTAACTACATTCATAGTTGACGGTGAGTGAGTAGCATGGGCACTAGACTGTGTGTTAACTCTGGGCCATATAAAAATACGCCCCAATTGAAAATCTTCACAGTCACGTTTAAGCTTCTTAATTTTTACTTGTTCTAATTTGTTGCTGTATAACGCTAATTGTTTATTCATAGATTGTATCTTAGAGGTGCAAAACTCAGTTGTAAAATTAGCAGTTAAGTAAGCATATTGTTCCTCTACCTTAGCCAGAAGTTCCATTTCGATGGGTATAAAGTATTCCAATAGAAGCTGTATATACTGATTGCCAAAGTCAATATTTAACTGCTGCCACTTGCGAAGCAGTTCAGGATGACTATCCCCGTAACTTGGCATGCATAAAACACGCATGCCTCGGGGAATGACTTTGAAATGTAGGCATGCCTGGAGATGTCTCCTTTGCCAGACAAACCTATGCAAACGGTACATATCATTTTCCAGAGATCTCAAATGTCCAAAGAAATCATGTAGATTTTCGTTGTTCGTTGAGACATTATCCAAAGTCTCATGGCTGGTGTCTAACCGCAGAAGTGGATTGTCCTTTTGATAAAATAAAGAATTCCAACTATCGGTTCGTATGGCACCTGTTGGATTATAGTCCAATTCAATGTTCGGCACATCCATCGTGTGAGTAACGGCTAAGTATAACAAGAAAAAAACCAGCAGCAGGAGAAAGAAGCCGATCATCCAAAGGTTCCGTGCACCAAATAAGAAGTAGAATGAAGAAATATTGCCAGGAACCACCACGATAAGTAAAAATTCTGTTTTATTTTAAGACAAAACAAAGCGCTTTCACGCATACACATGCGCTTCATCAGGTTCTAACTTACACATAATAGATGCCCTTTATATAGTAAAACCAACCATCAATTAAGTAAAGACAATTGTCAATTTATCAATTAATTAGAACATAATTGCTGAGATGGGAACACCCATCATTTATATTGCTTCAGTCAGCAAGTTAAATACAAGATTACAAATGCACTAAAAACTTTTGACATAGCTTAACATAATTTTATAAGAAGCAGCAATATATCATAGCTGTATAAACCAATAATATTTAATTCAGCAACAATCTATATATATCTAATGTATCACATCGAACTTATATTGTGCAAAACTGCATGAATTAAGTAATATATGTTGTATTATTTTAAATAAACCAACCTAATCTTATTGCCGAAAATAAATCAAGGCAGCTAATAATCATTCCAATTCTTAGTTGCATATTTAATTAGTTCCATAGGAAACAAGCAACTTTGTGAACGTCAATGTGTAAAAGCCATGGCGTATGAAAAATAGCATATAAAGAATGGCGTATAAAAAACATATAAAAAACGTATAAGAAATGTATAAAAAATGACATTGCTTATGTCTTGGTCACCTTATTATAACGCATGCTATAAAAAGTCATCAGCAATATTAAGGCGCTTCCAAGAACATAGTGATATAGCAACCTATGTATTCTCTAACTAATATTCATTTATTCATATAAATATACGCTAACTCAACATAATAAGCGCAATAAAAATAAACATTCCATAAACTCAAAAAGTATAGGGATGTATATAAAAATATTATAAATCTATGTTTAGGCATGATAACATAATATAGCCAAGCCATAGAATATCACTCTTGGTATATATATGACATAGTTCCTATATTAGGTCTTACATTATGCAAAAATGGAAAAACACTTTAGTGACAAGTAAAAGATAAAAATATCCTACTGTTATTCCTAGAAAAATATGAGTGAATGAAATTAAAATGTAAGTCATATAAATAGGAAAAGGCCACTCTTACAGCGATGTAAAAAATTATATATTCAAACAAAACATGGGGAGCGGAAAACATTTTTTCCTTTCTAGGTTCCAGATTAACAATCCATATATACATTATATAAAATAATCAGAAACACGATCACAAACGGATTTCAATCATTCTGAATAAATGCCGACACACAATGTTTCTATATGCGTTCAGCCATAGTCAATAAAATTCAAGTCAGCAGGAAAAACTAATCAGAAAGCGTGCTCGCTATATTTATGAGCAAAGCCTTGACATAAAGATATCAATATCTAGCACAATCAAGCATTGTCATGGCCATATGGCATCCCATTGACTGTGTAATTAAACAGAATCATAATAAAAGGCAAAGTGCATGTATAGATCAAGCAATAGACAAATGTAATGATTACGACGCCACTTAATGTGGCAGAAATATTCACTATTCAACAAAGCATACAAAGAAGCTGAAGGCTCAATTTCCAAGCATGGCTTCAAATGCACCTTATACAGGGTGTAATAATAGCCAACAGCAACAATAAATATTAGTAGTCCCAAACGGGTCTAAATAAATGTCAGTGAAATATTTCATCAGTATTCTGCCACGGCTGGCAGATGTCATGACAGCAGACAAGACTTGTCAAAGTATATATAGTCGCTGGTTATAAACAAGCCATAAGCGTGAAGGCACTAGTGTTTAAACAACAATTAAACGCTAGGTAAACACAGAATAACCCTTAAGCTATATATATTCAAAAGTATATCCAATAAGGACCCTGTTCTAGTCCTAAGATAGTAATGCTAGATTAGCATCAGTATCTCTTGTATGAAATTAGTATTAAATTAGTATTATCCTATCAGATGTAAATGTATATTTTAGAAAAATCTTCATTCTAGCACTTACTTATTTAAAGTGTAGCTATAAATCCAGACATATTATAGAAACATAGATATAGTATAAACTCTATTATGTAAGCACTGGAATGCTAAGATGTCCTAAGTGGATCCCAATAAGACCGGGCGCATATTGATGGCAGTGTTAAGTCCTGGTGGTATGTGTGCCTTTAGCCTTAATATCCATTTAAGCTCGAACATTTCAATGGTGCCAAAATGGTCACCCTCTCTCCTGTTCTGGTTAATGACTTGTAACACCTGAAAACTAAATCTATGCCCAGGTCTTTCATTACAATGTGTGGCTAGGGCACTAGTGGAATTGCCCTTTCTAATGTCGTAGGCATGGTTATAGACCCGATCTCTGAGTCTTCGTGAAGTCATGCCTACGTAATAACTGGCACATTGGTCACACTTCGCAAAATAAATAACATTTTGAGTATTACAGGTTGCATAAAAGGTAGCTCTAAAATTTAGATTAATATAGACTCAATTAGTGTTCATGGGTATTTTATGTCTTTATATATAAAATTAATTGTTCTGTCAAATTTTGGGGACTGTATTTGGGGAACATAAGACAGGAAAAAGAGGATGCAGATATCAATGTGTTCAAAGAATGAAGCAGCAAAGTTACATCAGGCCAATAAACTTTATCTTTTCCATAGTGTAAGTGCTGTAAAGAACTATTAGTAATGTGATTACTGAACCCTTATAACATAAATACAATGTATATAATTGTAAGGAGAACCTGAAAAGAGCACATTGTCTTATGCATTGTCATATGAATGGCTATAGAAATTGTGTTCTTCCTGGTTTATGAAAGGTGGACCTTTTATAAGTTTGCTTATAGCCGCTGTGGTGCAGCGGTAGTGTTGTCGCCTCACAGCAAGAGGTTCTCCCATTCGATTCTCAGCTGGAGCACCTTCTGTGTGGAGTCTGCATGTCCTCTCCGCAGTTGAGTGGCATTCAAAAGACATGAGTGAATGGGCGTGCCTTCGTTGAAGGTTGGGTGTCGGGCTGGCACCTCGGCACCGTAAAAATCAACTGCCAGTCATTAGCAGACCGGAGTTCCGCTGTGGCATCCCCTAACCGGGAAAAGTCGAAAGAAAAACAACAACATTAATGTTGTATGGCTAGACAAATTGTGTAAATCCTCATTTATGAAAGGTGGACATTTTATAAGTTTGTTTATTAATGCTGTAGTCATTTTAACACCTCCTTGGACATTTGTTACAGTATAGCATATATCACCTATTAGAATAATAGATGCATACAAAATGTCCAATTGGATCAATGTTCTTACCCATTTAAAAATGAAAATAAATAAATATCCCAGAAGATGAAAAAAAGGGAGATGACCTTTATTAGTTACGGTATTCAGAGCTAGGGTTGATTTGTGCATCTGTTATGGCTGTTTGGAAACTCACAAATATTTCCAGTGAGGGTTATACAATGTTAGAACATTGTTTAAACTAAGTAGTGTGCTCACAAAAACACTTTTTAATAAAATAAAAACTTACACTTCTCTCAGAGATACTTTGTGGGATGTAGTGAATTACATCTTTGGCATGCATTACATGTGAGAGAGAAAGAGAGACAGATAAGCCATATGATATAACATCCATTTCCCTGTGCAGTAATATGAGTCCTGTGCATTGTCTGACTGGTCTTACTTATGCAGGTGGGTAAATATTGCAGCAAGCAAGCATGAAGTGTGTGGTAACATAAAAAGGCAGTTTGCATGTGCAATGGGGCGCTGTATGTTTAACAGAATTACTGGTAAGAAGCAGATATGTTGAAGCAAGTCACATGGAAACCACGACCAATACTATAATTAAAATCTTTCCACCGATCTCTCCTCCCTTAAAAGCCAGAAATGCATGGTATACTACTTGTCAGGGCTGGGACACAGAGGCATTTGTTAGGAAGTATAACAATGAGGATTTTATTTGTTTGAAATCTTATACTGCAGAACAGCATTGTACTCAGCTTTTCTTTAGGAAGTGTGCTATGGCTAACTACATTAGGAACACAAAAGTGCAGGGTGCATAATGGTTTGCTATGGCATAAGCTATACATAGTTTGTAAGTATCCATCCTTTCATAAGTGCACTGTAACACAGGTGAACTAATATTCTGCTAATGTACATGTCCAGATGGTACAATACAATGGTGGTGCTTCCAGTGTATTACTTTTCATTGTCTGTGTACTCAGGAGTACAGCGATGTTGTCATCTCAAGCAATATAAAAAGACATTAAGATGTGTATAGCTGTGCACACCAGTTAAAACACATACCTCTTAGTAGCACAGTAAAACACATTATTGATTGCATCTTAGTTATGAGATCAATGTCTGATAGTAACAATGCATATCTGTCAGCAGTCTGCAGGTGTGAATAGAGCACATGTTAATTAGACATAAATGAGTGTTGTTTAATCTGAAGCCAGCACAATGTCAATCTGTTTACAGATACTAAAGGCATCAGCAGAAATAGCAACACTGTCATCTGTCACAGCTAAGTATACATATCCTGGTATGCAGCCTTGTAGACACTTACTGGTAAGACGTTTGCATGCCTTTGTTCTGACTCTCAGTGGTGCGCAATGTAGAAGTTAATACTGAATATTTCTGTCTGAATCACAGTCTGAGACTATTTCACCCGCAGTGATGTCCTGCCTTTACTGCACACTGAGCCTTTCTGAATCCCAATGTTTGTTAGTTGCCACTGTAGTTTCTGTCAATTATTTTCCTACTGTTCTTGCTGTGAGATGTAGTACATTTATGGGACTGTACATGTGCTGAGAAAGTTGTTTATTCATATGCAATTGTCAGCAAAATTTACAGTTCTGTATTGTCAAAACTTAAATTCAGCCTGAACCTTTGAAGGCAAATTAATCAGGTTAAGCCTTCATCATTAACTGCAGTGCAGTCAGATGACTATTCTAGTTTCACAGTCAGTTGTTCTTTTACAGGATGTACAGTTCATATCATTGAGCCCTTGTACACCATAGGGCTGCATTCCACTAAATAGAAATTGATAAGGTATTCAGGTCTGATCAGTAATGGTAAGTATTTCCCTTCATATTTAACTTAAAGTTCTTTTACATGAAAACACATGTAGAAAAGGAGCAGAAATCAAGACTGTTAACATATTTACAGTAGTCAGTTAAAACATGCAGCAGCAGACAGGTAGGACAACCAAAATAAACCCATAAAATATCCAGTGCCAGCCAGCTCCGTGGTGTAGAATGATAAAGTCCTGACTATGACCCAGGAGACCCAGGTTCAATTAGCAGATCAGGTGCTTGAGGTGCTTGTAGGGGAAGTATGAGGCATGTCCATCCTGATGTGGGAGGATGGTTGTACGGTCATTCCCCAAAATGTCTCTGGTAAAGTCTGAAGATAGAACAGGGTAGGCATAATCCAATAGGAGGATTAGGGTGGGAACATGGATGAGCTTCTATGGAGCTGGGGTAAGACATTGCATGTTCTATTTGCATGCCCACTTCTCAGGGCACAATCACATTGGAGGGATAGGGGGCAAAACAGTGTAGGCCATAAAAGTGGGAAAAAAACACCTTGGCAGATGTTGGACAGCCCCAGCCCTGCAGAACATCTTTAAATTCCACATTAACCCCAGTTGTGATTTGATAATAGTCCAGAAGTAGACATAGAATGTCTGTCAGTCCTGGGATTGGACATGGGTCAGTGGGGATGGCTGTCAGACTGAAGCAGGGGAGCAAGACAAGCTCCAAGAAAAACAAAATAAAAAAAAATATGAGAGTCTGGGACTGAACCTCGAATATTGGACTTGATATGCAGCACATGCAGCACTAGCCATTACTGTGTTAGCCAAACATTAAATTATCACTGGATCAGGTGGCATAAGAGAGTTCCTTAGCTGCCTAGACTAACTTGGGCTAGTACATGCCTTCAATTATAACATCAAGGTCTTAATGCAACTTAAGGCACTTTACTTCAGCTGATGGATTACTCTTCAAACGTGATTGAACTCTATTATGAGAGGAGGCCTAATCTCACTGCATAACAAGTCTGGTTATGTAGCTTAAACTGAGTGTAATTATATTTGTATTAAGTCAATCTGCAGTTATTTTGAGGGGCAGTCATTTGTGAGAAAGACAGAAAGAAATTGATAAAAGAAGAAGAAAAGGTCAAATCCTTTCTGCAGATAGTATTGCTCACTGTCATATCCTGCATTTAGCTAAAACAGAAAAAACTGCACTGTATATGTGCTTGAATTATCCTCATGTCAGCTGGCTTGGTCACCTATCATTTTAACTGACAATGTAAATATGCATAAGTTGCATTCATGTTGCAGATGTATTTGTTTTTGTGGCCACTGCTGTTGGTGTGTGGATATGACATTCACAGCTATGGTCAAGATCGGGTATTTATATGGATGCAAGGGATATGTTTCAACAGAACTGGAAAAGTGACTGCATAATTCCCACCCCTCCATCTCTCTGACTGGTGAGGCAGTCACTATGTGTTCTTCATCCCTTTTCCAAAACCTTTCCAAAGATCTCTTTTCCTATCCTGGGCCAGTCAATAAAGTTCATCATTGGACAAAAGTGTGATCAATAAGGCTCTGCTCAGTTGGCCTTGCTTTGCCAAAGGAGTAACAACCCAACAGACAGCTCATCAGATGAATACAAGATCCAAGTAAACACAGCAAAAGAAAGCAAACACAGGAGTGTGCAAACCACAGCAGGAATTTATTAGTAAAAGACAAGCTGAAAATTATTTTACTAATGCTTCTTTAGGGCAATAAGAATGTGCCGCTTGTGGGGACAGACAAGCCAGCTAGTGTGTGCTATCTGTCATACATACTGGTCAGGGGCTGCTCAGCATAGAAAGAATGTAGAGGTCAATTTATGACAGTTTTATGAATGAATTATTGGATGTTGCTATTTATGTTGATGATTTCAGTTATCTACAAAGTATATATTAGTTTCTTCTAATAAACTGGTCACTATGGCTACACCATGTCTATTGTGTTTTGTGGATTTGGAAAACAATATCTGAAAACAATAAAATGTTGCTTTAGTTTATGTAAGTCAGATGAGGAAAAGAGTTGTGCAATTTCAAGTTATAGTTGTTCATCTAATTAGTGAAATGAAATTGTATTCATCATTATGGAGTTCAGATCAGAGATGATATATTTACATCTGCCTTGCATTGTTTATGACAGTATCATATAATCCAGCTAGAAAAATAAGTAGCAGGGATCTGGAACCTTGGGTTAGGAGAATAAATCATTGACTGTGACCCAGGTTTGACCACTCGGTGGGAGGCTCATGGACTCAGCCTAGAAAAGATGAGAAAGTAAAAATGATGCGGCATACACATCTGTTGATTTGGTTCCATGAAAGAAAAGACACTTGGATAAGGCTTAGGATCTGCAGTCAGTTCTGTACAACAGTGACCAAGGAGAGCATAGGTCCAACCCATTTACTGTTCACAATCCAGCTGACCAGAGCTGGTGTGTGGAAGCATGCATTTAAGCTCCAGAGAGCAAGGTATTAAACTGCTCTCCTAAGTAAATGAGGGAAAGACTGTAGGGCCAAAACTAAAAAACGCCTACCCCGGCTTAGACAGCTGGCCTGTCAGTGGCTGATTCTTGCCTCTCCCCACCACCATTTTTCAAGTACTTGAGATTTTCACGAGGAACTCCTCTGTTATTAATATGCTTGCAATGACCATACAGGAAGGATACTGAATGGGCAGTCGGCTACTGAGTGGGGCTTGATTGCCCATTTCAGAAAAGACCAAATAAAAGGTTTAAAAAAAATAATCTCATACAGCAATATCATTTACATTTCAAACTATGAGCGTTTAAATGTTTTTGGGGTTTTTTTTGTCACCATCCCAGGACATTCTTCAATGGTTTTACTACTGAAACCCAACTGGTCCATTCATTCTGCAGATACAGGAGCCATGGATTCCTTGGCTGAGCAGGAGCCTTACATTGGCCCATTTGTTACTTCTCAGAAATCCCAATGAGCACTTCAGTTCCCCAGCAAGTGAACTGAATGTATGTTATGGAGTGAGCAGTCAGCATACTTTGTGTTTCTGGAGGCAGCCTGTCCTCTTCATGTTAGGGGACCCCCTCAGCAGCTCTTCTGAACCCACTAATGCTGTACCCCAAAGGGAAGTGTGCCTTCACATGCTGGATTCCCTATGGCTTTATTGGTGTGAAGTGCCACAAAAGCCTGCGGTCATTCCACAATGTAACACCAAGTGCTCCTACTGAGTGTTACCTCAACCCCATCCCCAACCCACAGAGAGAGACAGCAATGGCCACTCACTCCTTCCTGGCCAACTCTGGCAGGCACCTATTTGAACTTGGGTCAGCTGCAGCATGCTAAAGGCTTCACAGAGCCTCAAGTGAATGTCTTCCTTTATTATTCTCCATAGCTTAAATTATTAACTTCATCTGTTTCTTTCATTTAAATGGATGGGCACTTTAGCATACAGCTTTTTTGTTTATTCTCTTATTTTTTCTTCTTCAGGACCGTTGCTTATATCTGCTTGTGGTGACAGGACTTAGAATAGCTCTGAAGAAGCCTGTTTCAGATCTGTGAAATTCCAAGTTGAATACAATTTGCATATGCTGCATTTTACTGAAAAACATCTAGTGTTGAAACTAACAGATTTAGATTTAAGTCTGTGTAATCTCAGGAGAGATAACTGGCCAGATTCCAAAAGAGTTGCTCACAGTTTAATTCTGCCCTGATTCTGAAAGACTTGTTCTCAATGTAAGTGACTTTCTTCACTGTAAGGCCTATCTATAACAGACTTACACCAGTGTTTTGGAATCTGCCCCAAAATGCTTCTATGGATGGATGAACAGTGAAACAAATTGTAATGAATCTGTTTCCTGGACTGTGTTCGTCCAAAAACTTTTTTAAGCAAGAGAACAGCAGACCCCCTGACACGCATGGCTTAACCCCCTACACCACTCAGCTAAACAAAAATAGTTCCATACAATAGGTTTATTAGGTGGTGTAGTGAATTGTGAAAACTATCCCTCATTCATTCATCATGCCCCCCGTATGTGTATTGGTATGCATAATCGTATGCCTTCAAACACAGTTGCATGGCATGACTATGTTCCTTTTACAGTATAAACATTATAGTAATTTACATGGTTTGCTCAGTTATTTATAAATGTCCATTGTGTGTATCACTGCTTGCTTTATAATATTCTAGCACTAAGAATGAGATGATAGTACTTGGGTATTAGGACAATAATCTGGATTGTTATACTACACCAAAAAAAAAAAAGTGCAGATATTGAAAGTCCAGCATTGTCTTATATGTACATGTATAGATGCACAGCATGTGATTTCTAATGGTAATTTAGTGTGAAACAAATGTAGTTTGACCTCTGTAAGCAATCCTTTCAATCAGTGAAATAGGTAATCATTGCAGTGCTGTAAATTATTGCAGAAGTTTGTAAGACTTATAACAATCCATGAAACTATGGCTTTCAAGTCAAATATTCAAAAATATGTACAGTTAATGTACAAGCAGCATCATACTTTCTTACAAAATGCAGAAATAAACATTTTCTGTGTCTGGTCTTAGCCATCTTGTTTGAACTAAAAATTAACTTAAAGACAACTGTCATGTAACAAAGCCTTAGAACCTCTGTAGCAAAAATGGAAATGTCAACGCTTTTTCAAAAGGTTTTCATTTATAGAGACAAGATTATAGGGTTTCATATGGCATTTCTCCTGGGTAAACATAGTGGTATAAATGAAGTGAAGGATGATCCTCTATTTTACTTTCATAATGAACGTTATTGATTTTTGGTTCATTGAATTAAAAGTGACCTTGGCCTTTCCTGTCTTAGTCTTCCAGACGTGAATTAAGTGGTCACTCAGAGATGTGATCCAAACCAGCTGCCTAATCCTGTTGTCATTATCACAATCATCACAAGGGCTTGTTGTGCCGTGCCTCAATTCTCCGAGGCAATACGAGTGGTTCCTTTCTTTATACTAGTAATCATTTACATCAAGGAAGAAGTAATTAAAAGTGATAAGATGTAGATCTCAGTAAAAAGAGAAAAATCAATGGTAAGTGGGAAGTCTATGTGCTTTGCATTTTTAGATATTTTTCTTTTTTACTGGAGAACTTCTTAAGGAGACACCTTATGCTTGCAAGGACTTCCAAAGTGACATTGTTTTAAAGTGAGAAGACTTCCTAGTGTTTTATTTTGTTTACCTCTGCTATAAATGAACTCATAGGTACAAATACAATAGCATAGATATCGACAGACTTTCATCTCATAGTAGCTTAGTATCTGTGATGGCTGTCATTTCAAGGTTATGCATCATTAAATAGTAATAGTGCCTATAATGAGAATAATATTAAGGCAATTGCTTTACAGGAAACAAAATAAATAAGTATTCAGTTATTTTTCTCATAATCTGAATGTTGTAGTGAAGTAGTCTTTAAAAAATGGTATTTAAGTGTTTTATTAAACAAGAGAATCCTACTAGATACAACGGCACTGCTCTTAAATGGGAGACATCAGAAGACTGATACAGTTAAATGACTCAAAGTCTTACAATAAGTAAAAAGAGATTACAATCATTAATAGAAAGTATGGGTTATACTGAACATCTGTTTCATTGAGGGAAACAAACTATGCAGCAATATAACAGTGTTAAGACTGCCTTGTCATTTCTCCTTAACTTAAAAGAAGATATAACCTGCTGCAGATTTCCTCATTCCTAGTGCATCTATACCTTCAGTTCTTATGCCTGACAACAAAGGTTTCTCTTCACAGATGTTGACATTTGCTTCCCAATCCAGCATTTCTGCATATTGCTACTGGTAATGAGCATCAGCCAGTGATGTCTTGCCAATATTTAGACCATTTTAGATGGTAGTTGTCTACTGTGCTTTTCATTAGTATAATAGCCAATCCAAGCTTCTACCAAAATATCCACTTCCCATATTAGACACAATGGCAAGCTATTCCTCAGAGCAAACTGTTAAATAATCACACAACTTCATGTAGAAGAGCTCTTTGCTAAATGCAAGCAAAATCACTATCAAAGACAAATGTTATTACACAAAAGAAAGCAGAAGACAGATAAAGGCAAAGAGCAATTGATCTTACAGCCGATCCAAAAATAAATAATAGCACTATGGTTTGCTGTATAAAACAAACATCATCTGAGTGTGCTATAAAAGTATGTGATGACATCATAACTCCCAAATGCTTTAATAACATGCCACTATTCTGTTGAGCAGGATACAGCATCGATCAGTACAGAATATTGCTATTTCTTAATAACGTTATGATTTTAACATCTTTAAATGAAAGCTACAGTGTTGCTTGTATTATTTCTGTTATACTGTTTACTGAAGTATTGTTGGAGGCACCCATTTTGCTGTAAGAAAGTCATTCATAATATCCATCTGTTGAAGATAATTTGCTATCATGAGAAATGGTAGGTCTTACTTAAGAACAAACTCCCGGAACACGTCTTACTACTACAGTGCTTTTCATAGCTTTCTACCTTTATCGGCTATGAAGTCGGGTTCAGTGCTTGATGCTACTTAGAATTAAACTTCAAAAGTCAAGGATTTTCTTTTCTTCTAGCATGTAAAATAAAATAAAAACATGAGAATGAAGATCAACATGTGCTTCACAAAGGGGTTTATTTATGTATCTTATTTTGCATCATTGACTAAACTAGTAAAATGAAAAAAAATCCTTTTAATTGAGGAGTCTGGTTGAATCAGTAATATTGGAGGATGTCATATTTAAAAATACATAAATGCACTGGTAGAAGTATGCCCTGCAGTCTGTCATGGATTTCAGAATAGGGTTCTACCCCTGTAAATCTTTTTTCATTCAAATCTTGCCAACACTTTCCATCATTATCCACTAACGAACCTCTAATGTATTAAGTTTTTGATCAAATCACCTGCTCAGAAAATCAATTTTCTTCAGATTTTACCTGTGAACTAACATCTCCCAGTCAACAAGTCATGCTGCCTTTTGAAGATTCTCCTCAACTGAGAGTTCTTTTATGTTAAGTACTTCAATCCCAGCTATAGATGTTAAAGATGGAAAGCCTGCCTTCATACTGTACCTGTGCCTACCTGCTTCTCATATGAACTTGTATCTCCAGCATTAAGTTCTGCACCTGTGCCTACCTGCTTCTCATATGAACTTGTATCTCCAGCATTACGTTCTGCACCTGTGCCTACCTGCTTCTCACGTGAACTTGTATCTCCAGCATAAAGTTCTTCAGGTAAGACCATACCTAAGCCTGCATAGTACAAGAGTAACTTATTACTTCATGTAAGGCAGTACACTTGTTATGTTCCCATTCACCCTAATTTACCCAGTTATAGTCATCCAGTAAATGCATCATCTTTGCTGGGATTGTTTCTTCTGTCTTCTTCCTATCTACTTAACACACCAATATTTATGATAACTTACTTTGCACATTGCACAAGTTTATATGTTTTTTTTTTTTTTTTTTAACATAGCTAACCCAGTTCCTCACAGTCTATGATCCTGTTGTTGTTGTGAAGTCCCACCCAGTCTAAATCAAGTGATTCTAAACTTAAGCTGTTGAATAAGCCTTGTTATCCACAGGCACATATGCTGGTGTTCCCTGACCAATAATCCTGACAAAGGAAGGAATTCCCTGGGCTTGTCACACTATGAAAGTGATCACTGCACCATCATGCTAACACTCTCTAACAGAAACCAAACATTCCTAGTGTTACTGTTAATATTCAGTCTTATTAAAAGCTATGACACACTCTGTACTGCTGGGACACTCCAAGCCAGAGAGACATTCGAGATCATATCTCAGGGTAACTTGAATGAGTTAACATGAGCTTCTAAACTTCCTCATCCCTTTAATGGCAAACGCAGATGATCTCACATAACAGTTGAGCGTAGCTACTGTATTTGGGCCTACTGGAGATATACAGGATCTGCTGAGAAATGAGGTTTGGAACAGACCATTTTGTCCAGGGACATCTTCAAGTTGGGGGGGGGTTAGAGTTGCAGGATTTGGGAGGATAGGGGTAGGATAGGGTTAAATAGGAATGGATGAGGTTTGGGAGGAAGTGAGGTAGGGGTAGGGATTGGCTTAAAGGATGTTAGGCAAGTGTAACTGGATTGGGAGTCACATTTTGGTGAGAACTTGCTACTAAGGCAGTGTACATCCATGATGACCTGTAGGTATTAGAGGAGATAAGGTAGGCCTCTGGGTATTGGTTGGTGGCAGGTGGGCTGTGGTATGTATTATTTATTTAGTTAGTTAGTTATTCTGTCTTGGTAGGGTACTGTGAATTCTCAGGTGGGGGGGTTACAGATCCATGGCTTTGATCCCGGGGGTAGGTGGTTACCAAGCTTGAGTGGATAAGTGGTCGGGGTAGTCACTTCAGCATCTGTGCAGAGGGCAGTTGGCAAGGGATTGAGTTCCTTTAGCTTTGCGGTTAGGCTCCGTAGTCTGTTATTTGAGCCGGGCGGATAGTTATCTAGTTAGTGTCTCTAATTATAAATATTTCAGCCAAGTAGTACAGTATTTTCCTGGGATATGTATGAGTCCATTTCCCACTATATTTCCCTTGTACCAGATGTTCGGAGGTTGGCATTGGCATTTGTTGGTGGTGAGGGTGTGGTACGGAATTTTAGCAGTCATGGATTAATCAATTTTTTATTGAAAAATATATATATATAACTATTTACAGATATGTACAAATGTGATCTCATACAATCTTATATAAGTAATGTGATGTTAATTATTTACAAATTTTAACAATAAACATTTAACAATGAACATTTAACATTTTTCTTTTATATACAATTTTCTATGTAATGCTATCAAACACTATAATATAAGTTATTTAATTATTGTTATTGTTGAATGTGTTCATTGTCCATTGTCTGTAATTTAAATTTTCTTGCAGTCTTTGAAGCATATGTCTCATAGACCAAGGTTTCCCATTTTTTGCTTCTGTGCATCTTGCCATCCACAAGATGTGCATTGCTGTTAATAGGAAAAGATCTGTTTTTTTGATTTGTGAGTCCCAGTATCTGTTGTAGTTCGCAAATAAACACTTTTCAATATTTAAAGGAAATAAATGTGGTACAGGATACATATTCTGAACTTTTAACCAAAATAGTTTAACTCTATAACATTTTATAAAAATATGCTCAGCTGTTTCTAAGTCTTGACATTCTTTCCTCATACATTTTCTAAAAGCATAATCTTTATAAGCAAATGTAGCTCTCAGGGGCAGCTTATTTAAACTACATCTCCATACAAAGTCTCCCCATTGTGGAATCTTTCTGATTGTTGCTATTCTGTTTTTTATACCATTTAAGCTGAAAATTGTGTGATTTTTCAAATGCATTAATCATGTAATGATTTGTTAATATCTGTTTATACCAATGCTTTTTTGAGTCTCATGTAGTAAATGTGTGTATTCTTTATTTTAAGGTCACCATTTGTATATCTTTGTACTCATTATTATTGATAGATTTGATTTTCTTGCCTGTCATGCAGGCTGCCCAAAACCTGTTGTCATTGGATAATAACATTCTTCCTGCTAGAGAACTTATTTGGTCATTCTGAAACTTAAAAACTAAATGCAAATTTGTTATTTGTAAAAATAATATTGGCTGTATTAAAGACAGTCCACCTTGTTGTTTATTAGCATATAATATTCCTCTTTTAACTGGATTGATGTTTGTTCTCCAGAAAAATTTGAAAACTGCATTTAATAAGTATGTTTTCCATTCTGTTGGAAAGAAGTATATTGTGAAGGTGTAAATGAGTTTACTAAGAAATGTTCCATTTAGTAAATATACTTTTTTAATGTAAGAAAGATTAAAAGTGTTCCAGAAATTTAATTTGTTACATGTCTTTTCTAACAACTCTCTGCATTTAGTGTTTGTGTATTGTTCTGTGCCAAAGGGAATGCCCAATATTTGTATACCATTTTGTGAGAAAGTGTATTCTTTTGAGTGTTCTGTGATATTAGTGTTACTGGTAAATCCTATGAATTTTTCTGTATTAAATTGTAGCCCTATGTTCTTTATTATGCCCTTTATGATATTTAAATCCATCTTTAGAGATTTATAGTCATCTGCTATGATAGTAATGTCATCTGCATAAGATAATATTTTAGGTACTTTGACGTTTTGACATTCAAAAGAGTATGGAGACGTTTTTGTTATGCTTCTATACTTGTAAAATACTGCTCCTATCATCAGTGCTAATAGGTATGTACTTAGTGGACATCCCTCCCTTATTCCATTTCTCATCAATACTAGTTTGCCTGTCCAACCGTTGATAACTGGTATTATTTGTGTTTTCATATGAATTGAAATTACACATTTCTTAAAATAACTTCCAAATCCAAATTGATCTATTACTCCTGCCAGTGCGTCATGAGATATGTTGTCAAAAGCTTTCCTTAAATCACATGATAGCATTACAGCAGTAGTAGACTTTTGTACATAGTTACTTATGTTCTTCAAAATAAATAACAATTCTCTTATGGATCTGCCAGGAATGCCAAATATATTTAAGTCTACTAAATGATGCATTTTAGATCTGAGTCTCTCTTGTAAGATTTTACAAAACAATTTGTAATCCGTATTACATAAGGCTATTGGCCTCCAATTTGATAATATATCTTTACTTCCCTTTTTCCAAATAAAGTGTAATGCAATAGTCAGTATTTCTGTATTATTTATTCCATCTTTAAGCCATTCATTAAAAATACAAACTATATCTTGCAGTTGATTGTCTGTTAGCATTTTGTAAAACTCATAAGTAATTCCGTCTTTTCCTGGTACTGTGCGTTTATTTGTCATTTTAGCAATTGCATTTTTGAGTTCAATTTACTGAATAGGAGCATCTATATGAGATGAAAATGCTTTTGTCATTTTAGGTATGTTCCATGTTATTGACATTATTTCCTTACCTTTGTACAAATCTAATAAGTATTCATTTACTACCTCTAAAATATCTTGTTTGCTATTGACTAGTTTTCCTTTATTGTCTCTCAAACAGTATATATGAGATTCCTTGTTTATAATTTTTTTGCCTATGTATGGTAATATATCCTCTCCTCTCCCTTTTAAAGAAAATTTTAGATTAGTTAACTTTGTAATCACTCTTGTCAAATTCAGTTGATACAACTTTCTTAAAAACTGTAATGCTTTATTTCCATCTTTATTAGCATATTTATGAAATAATGCGTACATTTCTGATGTTTCCTTCTTTAGTCTTTGATGATAAAAAGTCATGTACCACTTGTATCTGTTTAAAAGTTTTTCTTTTAAATCTAACCACCACTCTGATTTTGTGTCATATAAATCTTTTAAAGTATTATGATCTGACCATAATTCCTCCACTATTTCCTTCCATTTATCTGTATTTAAACAAGTGTTAATTAATCTAGGAAAACCTTTGCCTTTAATTTTTTCAGTTTTAATTCCAAACGTATAAGCCATACATTTATGATCTGTAAATGGCAAAACTTTGGAAGTGTGATTACTGCAAGTGAGAGACAGCGAGTGCCAACAGTAATCTATTATGGATGTAATAGAGCCATGAAAATAAGTGTAGTCATTAGGTTGTATGATATTTAATGAGGCTGTGTTCATGACTTTATAGCAGTCCTTAACATCTTTATTTCTACTTTTACTCCCGTCATTTAAATGAGAATTGAAGTCTCCACATACTACAATTGGATAATCTACTAGTAAGTATGGTTGTATTAGATTGAACATTTTGGTTCTTTCTGTTGGTTCTAAATATGCATATATTAACAACAGTCTGATGTAATGTCCTTGCAGTTTGATATCTAGCAACAACAACCTACCTGAAATGAGATGCAATGTATCACATATGGTTAAATTATTACAATTATACATAAATAATATACCAGAATGCTTGTCTGTACCTTTGGGCCATACTGTTTCTTTCCCCCACAGTGCATTCCATTGTAACATTTGTTCATCTGATAATATCCCTGTATCTAATAAACAAATCATATCATCTTTCAGCATTATAGCCCATTCAAAAATCATTAACCTCCTGTATATGGTAAGCATACTATTGATGTTACAAAAAAGTAAGGAAAAATCAACCATTGCTAGTTGTTTGTTTGCTTTTTGCGTTTAGTGCTTCTTTTTGTTTACCTTTAACATTTTTGTTGCTCACCTTGTTCCATGAAAAGATATGATTTTTTTTATTAGTATTATTTGAAGAGTAAGATATTAATTCATCCTCAGATGAATCTGAAAAAAATGTGCCATCATTAACATGTATGGTATTGGGTGTAGATGAATTTGGTGAAATTGACCTTGTTTTGGTCTGCTTTTTCTTAGTTGTTACAGGTAATTTATCAATTAATACCTTAGGTTGTGTATTGTCCGATTGTTTTAAAGACCTTGAATTTGTCACCGGGTTTGAAAGGTGTGTGTGTGCAGGCTCATTGCCTGAATCTTTATCCTGAATCTCATCCTTGTTTGTCTCCGGGCTTAATGGGTCAGTCTGTTTGCTTTCACAACTTATGTCCATTTGGTTATTTTTATGCTCTCCTAATGTCTCTGCTGTTGCAGTTTCTTGTATACTGTTTTTAATAGTATCCACATCATTTTCTACTGTATCTGCTTTGGTAGAATGAACTTTCAATGTGTCTGGTTCTGGTTTAGTTATATTTGGTGCTGATGAATCTATTTCTGTTATTTTAGTGAAGATGGTTGGGCAATCTTCCCATTTATGTTCTCCTGCACAGTACTGACACTTCATTGAACAGGCTCTAGTGAAATTATCTTTAGATCCGCATTTGGTGCATTTCCTGACAGGACACTCAGTAACTACATGTGAGAAGTCACCACAGAAATAGCATAATCGAGGTTGCCCTGCGTATTTTAATGTGCCTCTCTGTCCAGCTACAAAGCAAACTCCCGGTAGATGTTGAATTTTTTCTTTAACATGCAGGGCTGCCCACACTTCCCAAGAAGCATCCCATATTCCTCCTGCTTCCTTTTCTAAATGCTTATTTATTGTGTAAACTTCAGCACAGTGCTGTGATAAATAGTCTCTTATTTGTTCTTCTGTAGCAAATATTGTTCTGAACTGTATTATTATTTTTTTCCTTAAGTTAATGTCCAGTTTAGATATTTGATATTCACACCAGGGAAGTTGTTTTTGCTGCTGTTTTTGTGTAAAAGCTGTGTGAAAAGTATGCGCAGCTTCTGCAGTTTCAAAGATAACATCTGCGTGATTTTCTGTTCCTAAATGTATTATAGCACAAATGTCTTTTGGTAGTAAACCGGTAGGTTTAATCAGTTCATTCCATATTATTTTCTTATTTAAATTATTTGAGGAAAGTGTCATTATTGTTATCAGAGGCTTAGGGACTATGCGTGGCCTTCTATTTGCTGCTCCTGAATCCTGCATTCTAAATTTGAGTGCGCCTGCATAATTCCTGTCAGGATCTGGGCTGTCATTTGACAAAGAATCCTTTCCTTTAACATCAGTCTCTGCACTGTTTTTATTTTCTATAACTTGTCCCTTTGTAGTTTCTAGATGAGCCTGTTTGTTAATTAGTGTATCGGAAGCATTAACAGATGATAAAATCAGTTCATTTGAATCATTTCTGTGTTTTTTCCTGTCATTAATATTAATGTCAGCACTTAATGTTGAGCGCTTTTTCCCAAATGTATTTTGTGTAAAACTATGCTCACTGTTGTTAAAAGTGGGCTGTTTTACTTTAATAAACTGTTTATTTTCTGTTTCAAAGTCAATGAAATGCTTTTTAGCTTCTAAAACCTCTTTTTTCTCTTCAGAGGTTTTTAAAGTAGAAAAAACGGCAATACTCGCATTTTCGCGGTTGTCTACAGTTTTAAATTTGGCGGGAATACTTCCTGAGGTATTTACACTGTCTAAGTCCGTTTTCTCCCTATATAAATGGAAATTACTTTCCTTTTGTACATATTTAGTTGGCTGTAAGTCTGTAAAGGGTAGTTTAGTTGTTAAATTCCTACCTTCATTTTCGAGTGACACAGCAGCAGTTGAAGAATTCAGTTCCATTTCAAATGTCTCAGCAGCCGTTAGTGTTGATAAATCCATTTCTTCTGCCCAGTCTAAAACAACCCAGGTGTCCACTTCTTTAAAATCATGACATTCTTCCATTTTGTGATTTTCTGAAACAGAAGGGCTTAAACTACTATCTGGTTTACTTTTAAAGTTAGAAACTGAATTATTTTTAAAGTCATTACTATGGAAAGCTTTAACAGCATCAGAGCGCTCGGGAAAAGCAGCCATCTTAAAGCTAGGAGGCTCAAACTTAGCAGTCATGGAGTTTGACAGAACCACGAATTTCTTTTTGCGGGCTTTAGGCTCAGTGTGGGAGACTTGCTTGAGGTAGCGTGGTAGTCTGCTCATGCATGGGCTGGATAGCAAGGAAGTGGGGTGCCCAAAATATGGCACTTCTGGTGTTGTTCGCGGTTCTTTCTCTCTAGAGACTTTTCGCTCTCTCTAGAGACTTTTGGATCCCTGGAGTGCTCTAAGTGGTGCCAATATGTTTAACTCTTGGCTTTGTGAACCTCCAAATGGTTTGGAAGTTAAATGTTGGAAGTACTTTTGAAATGTAGACCTCTGACTGACACACTAGTTAACCAGGCATGAGCAAGAACAGTTGGAATGTGAGTGCTTTCATTATTATTGCGGTAGTTGGTTTAATTATGTGGTTGTGAGTGGTGCTTTAGGATCATTTGAGTGTTGTGAGCTTCGTGACATGCCTGTGGTGAAGGTGTGACATGGCAGTCATGTGTGTGTGCGCTTGTTGTCAAACACTCAGTCAGTAAACCGCTTTGTATATTCAATTTCCCGGCTATATGTTTTTGTTAGGAAGTTGGTTCAGAGCTCATTGGCACCTTTGGATAGAAGAGTTGTGTGGGGCCTTATTTTTTTTTTCGTGGTGTACGATTGGTAGAGATCCACTTTTGGCTGGTGTTTCTCAGGCTTTGCCTCCTTTTACTTACTGTGGGTTCCGTTTTTTGCAATGGTTGAGGGGAAAGGGGTTTGGATGCATGAGCAGTTGGGGGTTAGTGGTGGCGACGGACTTCTACAGTTTTTTTTTTTCTCTCACAAACCTTGTGAGTTTTTGGTAAAATGGGATGATTGGCCTTGGTATATATCATCAGCACTTCAGTTTTGGCTGGTCACTAAGAGGATCTGTGCTAAGTCGGGTCTCTTATCCTTCCACCCGGTGAGTTGATACGAGAATTGGAGGGATCAATGTGTTTAAAAGCTGTGGTTTTCTTGAAAAGAGTCTCTCAGGTTTCCTTGCTTGGTGTCACATTGATGCATGATGCATGATGCATGCTCAGGAGGGTACTGGTTGGTACAGTTATTAAACGCATTAAACATGGTGAGTGTGGTGTCTGGCATTTGGGTGATGTTTTGGGCTATGGATGCAGTTCTTAAATTGTAAATTAAAAAAAAAAAGTTCAACTTGGTAATTAATATCCAGGATATCAGAAAAGGCAAGAACTTAAAGCAGACAGGAAAGAGCATACACTGGAAACAAAGTGAATGTGAAGGGTATTAATGTTTTGGGGTCTTGTGCTAGCTTGTACAGATGAGTTCTGAAAACCCAGACCAATGTAGCTGGTGAAACGGCTTAAGTGGCCATCTTCCTATTGCTTGTGTACATAGCTTATAGATTTTTTTTCTCTTTTTACTCTTGCAGGCTCTGAGGGGGGGTGGAGGAATACCACCAGTGAATGCTGGATCATGGGTGTGGTTTCTAGCACACCAGCAGATCCTATTTATCTGCAAATGAAGGTTAAGTTGTGGCACAAGCGTTTATGATGCCGATGTTTCACAAGTGAAGAAGATATGAGTTTTTTGACAGACCCTTTCGGGGTGGAACTTCGAGGAGCATGAACTTTTAAGACCCCAAGAGAGGGAAATTCCTCTTAATGAGGTACACTTGAGAGATATGATGGTGTATCCTGGGCATGCGGTGAGGATCACAAGCTGCAGGGGATGGGGAACTGGTTAGATTAACTTGGTACTACATCTCAAGACCGCATGGCAGCTCTTGTCCTCACTGTAGTTGTTACAACTGAAAAATAGTTAAGGTAGTGGCCCGGTAATAGTATCTTTATTTGGGGAGGGAGCTCTGTTTATATAATAAAAAATAAATAAATAAAAAGTTAAATACAGTAAGGTAGTATTCATACTGTAACAAAAAAAAAAAAAAAAAACACGCTCCGAAGAGGGTCGTCAGTTACCGGGAAGTTTTAGCCACAGTTTTCTACTCCGCAAGTATATGAGTGATCCTTCTATATCATTTTTTTTTCTTTTCTAGCCTCCTTTTCTGATAAATAGTCATTAGTGGCAGTAGGATTCATAGCATTTCCTGTGCGGGGTAGAGTAGAGTAAGCCACAAGTCGCTTTTAGCGGGCTTGGAGTTCTTTGTTAACAGGGCACCCTGCACATGCGTAGTATGCTGATACTTATCATCATCTGTTCCCCTAAGTACAGATTTCCACAGATGTACTTGCGAATAGGAACTGGTGTACTGCTGCCAGTGATTAGTGTGCCCTGGAGGCATTCCGCGTGACTACCGGGGTTGTTACTGGTGGCTGGTTTCACAGACTGCTAACGAAAAGATGATAATAAGGATTCTAGATTTTCTTTTGGCACTCCAGAGTTTGCTGTGCATGTTTTGGCACTCAAGAGTTTGCTGTGCATGTTTCATATGCGTCTTGCAACCGCTGGTTGGGCTAACAGTTAGGAGTTGGTTGTCCTGTTGTTGGGCCCTTGTTGAGAGAATTTGTGTACATTTAACATTAGTGTTTGGCAGTTTAAAAAGTAGCCGTGCTTGTTGGTAATTGGCTTATGGTTATAACCATTTTAAGTACTGTAGTTGTTAATGGTGTTTAACTTTTACACTTGTTTACTGTGAATCTTAACACGAGTTGACTTTATTTCCAGTGTATTGTGTGTTTTTATAAGTCATGCCGCATTGTTAAAAAATAAGCTGCAAAATAATGGAATATTCGTTGTTTACTTCAAATGCTGTGGTGAAATCACAGCAATTGCTGAAGCCCAACTGGCATAATAAAAATCCAAGTTAAAAGCTAAGTCAATATATAACCAATCTCATCCCTTTTTTGTAAGCTTTGTTGGAGGAATTTGTCGGCTTCCCTGTTTGCTGTTGTCTCTCGATTGGCTGTGTAAGGGGATATTTGGAAGCCTTCTGTGAATGGTGTTTTTTTGGGTTGGATTTGAATGAGTATGTGACAATGGGTGGGATTGTTTCTTCATTTCATGTCCAGGCAGAAAAAGGGGGATGTGCTGGCATTCTGTTGTGGAGCTGTGGAGGGGGTTGGTCAGACAGATGAGGTTGCCGTGTTGGGCTGTACTTTTGAATTTCTCTTTGTTGAGTTAAACATATATTTGTAAAGTTATTTGTGTTAAAAATGCATCAACAGTTGGTCCTGCTGGATGTATACATGTATATTAGGCTGTATTTTTGTAACTGATCAAACTTGTATGTTTATTCATTTATTTTACAGTTTGTTTACCGAGATAGTCCATTGGGCCGAGAAAAACTCGTATTCAATGGAATACCAGGGAGAAAAGCTCAATGGCAACAATATAAGATAAAGACAATACATTCACATACATCAGAGAACCTGGGAAGGGTGGAAAGTTTGAAATTGTGTTATAACTTTCAGAGTGTGCCTCATTGAGTGTGCTGTTTTCTGACCCACTGGCACTAATAAAGTATTGTGATAGGGCAACAAGTATGCTGTTAACTGTAACAGCTACAGTATGCATTGTGTCCATTTGTTCCACATTATGTGTTTAGTGTGCTTCATTTGGAGATGGAAGGTTAAGAGCTAGGCAGATGGCTTTACAATATGTTAGCTTCGCTCATATTGGGCACTAATGGATGTGGTCTGGAATTGCAAGGTTACCCGGGTTGTGGATATTGCTAGGTCCCTTCATGTGTGGGGTTTAGTTTAACATATTTAACATATTCGACTGGTAGTTAAGTTTATTGGGTCTATATTATATAGTCAAAGTTTCAAAACTTCAAATCCCATATGTTCGACAACATATGATCAAAGTTTGAAACTTCGAATATGTAATAAAACAGCAAAAAAAAAACTTACCTTAACGCACCAAGCGCTTAAATATGCCAACTCCGAGATTGCACATCAGTGCAGAAAAGGGAAATTCTCCCATTCTGCAATGGACGTCTCAGTTGCATTTAACCTTCAAACTTTTCAAAGTTCGATCATATGGTATCGTCCATATGACATTCGAACTTTGAAAATTTCGTTCATGTAATAGTAACCCAAGTTTATCTTGGGTATTTGTTAGGGTCATTGGAAGCATAGCTTCAGTCATAGATGTGAGTGGCGGTGATACATTCCTTCCCATATTGGTGGGATAGGTTGCCCTTGAAGATGTCTTGGAATGGGAGTTATGTATTTTGGATGATTTACATGTCTTTTTTTTCTTACAGATGGGGTCTTGGAATGCTGCGGCTATAATTTGGAATAGGTGGGTATAAGATGGAGCCTTTTCTTTACATATTAGAGGGTATACTCTTCTCCTTCTCTTTGTAGATGGTGGTGTGCTGAGTACCAGTGGTGGCGATACACAGTGAATTCGCAGATGATGGAAGCAGTAGCACGTGAGGAGATTACACATGGGGAGCACAAGTAGGCAACAGTTACTGACAGAAGTAAGTGGAAGGCAGGTGGCTTTGACAGGTGAGAGAGGGGGTCGAGGTTGATGTCGGTTGATGGAGTGGTGTGAAAAGAGATCATGGTCTTCCAGCAAGGCAGAGACATATGGAGTTGTTATATTTTCTTCCCAATAGTTACAATGTAATGGTTTGTTTGCTCATTTTGTGTAGTAAGCATCAGGAGTGGAAGAAGAAAAAAAAAAGAAAAGAAAACTACTTTAAGAAGATCTCATTGGTATGATGGTATGCAATGGGGTTTAATAACAAGATAGTATGGCTTGTTATGGTTTGTTTTGCTGAGTTACTAGAATGCCATGACAGCTGTTGAGCTGTTTTATTGCTTATAAGGGATAGTTAGTGTGATGGCGGGATTGCTAGACAATGGGATTTTATGATACTGTTTTGGTTATTTTAAGCAGTGAAATGGGGCTGGGATTAGGCATCATGGTTTTTTCTTGTTTCTTTGTGGTCTCAGATGATGATGGGCTTTGTGTTGGTTGTCCAGTTGAAGGGTAATTATGGGGGAGTCATTAGAATTGTTATTGCTCTGGCATTAAGGAGAGCTTATTTGGTTATTACCGGATTGGGTGGTAAATGGGGTTGCAATTTGGTATTATGGCATGTATTTGACTCTGCATGGTTTTTATAATACCCTTGAAGTCTTTGTGGAGCTGCCATTGGTCATGAAGTAAGGATTATTTAGCTCATGTGCAGTGGGTATGCTAGGTTTTCTTAGCATAGGTGAAGGGTCAGTGTTTTGTTTTCAGCGGTTTTGGTAACTGGTTATTTTATGTGATGGGGCTTTAGGAGTTAACTATATCCACCTTGGTTAGTGGGAATGGGTACACCGAATTATGCTTGAGCAGATGCCTTAATGGTGTTTAGATTGCTGGAAGTGTGCTGCAGAGAGGGGGAACAGCCTGGTCAGGCTGGTGGGCAGAGAAGAGGGGCAGGCTTGCCCTCTTCAGTTCCCCCTCTGGTGCTGGATGGTCAATTCAGAAAGTTGGAAAAGGAAAGTGTGTGGTTACGCTGCTTGACAAGTACATAAGTAAGTGGAGGAAGCTGCCTATTTGGTTGATGGTATAATGTAATAAGTGGTAATGAAAGTGAGTGGTTATGCTGTTTCATAATTATATAAGCAAGCAGGTGAAGCTGCTTATTGGATTAATGGTATAATGCAATAAATGGTAATGAAAGTGAGCAGGTACGCTGCTTGATAAGTACCGATAAATGGTAATGGAAGTGAGCGGGTACGCTGCTTCATAAGTAGGTGAGTGGAGGTATGGACGCTGCTTACTAATCAGGATGAGCAGGTTTATGATCTCCTGTCCTAAAATAATGTTACATGGATGTTATTTCATCTGCATCATGTTTGGTTGAAATTAATGAATACTGAGTAAAATGTATGTTTATGGAAATTTAATAAAGGTCGTCAAATGTAATTTGGTGTAATATGTTTCTTGAAGGGGACCAGGACAAATGGGGTTTGGAACAGACCATTTTGTCCAGGGACATCTTCATGTTGGGGGGGGGGTTAGAGTTGCAGGATTTGGGAGGCTAGGGGTAGGATAGGGTTAAATAGGAATGGATGAGGTTTGGGAGGAAGTGAGGTGGGGTAAGATGGGGCTTAAAGGATGTTAGGCAAGTGTAACTGGATTAGGAGTCAAATTTTGGCGCAAACTTACTACCCACCCTCCCTCCCTCTTTTATTATTTGGGCTGTGGTTATGTTTAGTTTGAACAGGCAGTGAAGAGAGGTAGGCTTGCCCTCTTCTGTTCCCCCTCTGGTGCTGGATGGTCAATTCAATAAGTTGGAAAAGGAAAGTATGTGGTTACGCTGCTTGACAAGTACATAAGTAAGTGGAGGAAGCTGCCTATTTGGTTGATGGTATAATGCAATAAATGGTAATGAAAGTGAGCGGGTACACTGCTTGATAAGTATATAAGCAAGCGGGTGAAGCTGCTTATTGGATTGATGGTATAATGCAATAAATGTCAATGAAAGTGAGCAGGTACACTGCTTGATAAGTACCGATAAATGGTAATGGAAGTGAGTGGGTACGCTGCTTCATAAGTAGGTGAGTGGAGGTATGGACGCTGCTTACTGAGCAGGATGAGCAGGTTTACACTGTCCTGCCTAAGATAATGTTACATGGATGTTATTTCATCTGTATCATGTTTGGTTGAAATGAATGAATATTGAGTAACATTTATGTTTATGGAAATTTAATAAAGGTCGTCAAATGTCATTCGGCGTAATGTGTTTCTTGAAGGGGACCAGGACAAAGTAGGATTGTCCAAGGGTACTTCAAACTTTCTAGCTTATCCACTACAATAAAAGTAACATTTCTCAGTAAAATGCATGCATTTTCTTCAAAAATTATGTGAATCATAGAAACAAGTTCCCTTCCTTTTTGACCACAGCACAACAAACAGTGGATTGTCTGACTGCATAGTCACAGTCAGATGAATCTGTCTTTTGCTATTGGTTTTAGTTACAGTTTTAACTCTGCTCTTTCTTCGCTCAGATTAAATCACTTGTACTCGAATGAAAGGTGTAAAACTCCAACAGTGCCAAAAAGAATACACACCAGTCCTAGAAGCTGCAGTGACAAAGTTCACATGACTAGATGACTAGAATTTCACAACAAATCTCCCTTCATGCTTTTTTTTTCTCTTTTTTTTTATTTTAACCCCTTGGTTCCTCTCTTATTCACATATGGTTATTACAAATGAAAGTGCCATTATAGTTTTATTTTGAACTGCATTGGTTTTCAATATTAATATGTTAGTAGGTAAGTTGTAAGGGAAGAACAAAGCAGATTAAAGTAGTTAGATAATTTTATTCAGTAGATACAGGATGTTGGGAAATGTTAAATAACTGTCTGCTTTCTATGTCAATTAATATTTAATACTGTATAGAACAACAAATTAGAATGTTATTTGCTATTGCTATTGCTGAATATAAAGCTGAAGTGAATTGAAGTACATTAGAATCTCAGGGTACAATTACTTTATTTGTATATCCATAAATATGTACAGAGCTGTAGTTACCTATAAGTAGTGTTTAGTAGGGAATGTCAGAATTAGGCTTTGTAGACGTAGAAGTAGTTGTTGTAGGTTTTTTGCATGGGGTTTCATTGTTAAATAATAGAATTAGTAGATTAGTTACTCAGATGGTTTTCAGTAATGTAAAAAACCTATGTTCATCCTGGTCCAGAGGAATAGTGGGTAGGCACTGGGTAGGGATAGGATGGCAGTTTTGCTTCCATACAATTGATGATATGCCAACTTATGTTATTCTAAGGTTGCTCAAAGAGATTAGATATCGAGTTATATTTCTAATGAACGTTAAATGTGGATAATAGAATCTTGGAATGTCAAAGGACTCCAGAACATGAAAAAAAGAAAGCTGTTTTTTCATTTGTTTCTCAAATCATCAGCATGTTGTATTTTATTACAAGAAACGCATATAACTAATGATCAGTGGGAGTCAGTGAAGGATAAAAATGGGTTAGGAAGATTGTGACGGAATAAGGAACAACAAATAGTGCAGGGGTGGCAATTTTAGTTAAGAATCACTTTCAGGGAGATATTAGGGATGTGAAAATGGATCAGGAGGGTAGATGGTGTTTGGTCCTTCTCACATCCAAATGTTATGATAAACCTATAGTACTAATATGTGTATATGCCCCTAATGTTAATCAGCATCATTTCATAGCTTCAATCTATTCCATTTTACAGTCATACAATAATTGCTATATAGTGTTGGGAGGTGACTGGAACTCTTATCAAGATCCTAAATTAGACAAGTTGGGTGCTTCTTCAGCGTTCAATAAACAGGCAATGGTAGCATTGAAAGAATTGAAAATGGATTTCAAACTCTATGACCCTTTTAAACACATACACTCACAAGGGAAAGCAGAGAATTTTACTTATTATTCAACCTGCCATAAAATGTGGTCGAGAATTGACTTTTTCTTAATTTCAGAGGTGTTGATCTCAGCTGACCCTAGTGTTTCTAATCAAGTCAGACAACTCTCAGACCATTCAAAGATAACTTTAACCTTAAACAGTAGTAATATGGATACTAAGAGGCTTCGAGGGTATAATTGGTCCTTGAACCCATATTTACTAACCAAGGAAGATATATTAATGGAAGTCAAGGAGATACTTAAACAGTCATTAAATAATATTTCCCAAAATAGACACCCAATAGATATAGAATGGGCTACAACTAAAATGCAGCTAAGAGGACTATTTATACAAAAGCTACATATTATAAAAAAATTACAAAAGAAGACTCAATTGGATTTAGAAACTAAAATTCAATTACTGGACCAAGATTTGATGAGGAACTATAATGAACAGACAGAAACTGAGCTATTAAGATGTCAAAAAGAACTATTTTTACTTCATAATAGAAATTTGTCACTTTATGAACAAAGAAATTTAGTTAAATATGCAAATCATATTCAAACCCCCTCGAAAGCATTAGCTCGTATTATTAACCAGATGAAATCAACACGATTAATTACTGAAATACACTATAACAATACTACATATACTGACAAGGCGGATATCATGAAGACCTTTGAAAAAATTTTTAATCAGATTTATGGTGAGAAGCAGACACTCTTGCAAGATAAAGACAGAAAAGATTTTTTACAGAGAATCACTTTCCCTAATATTGACAAGGAATTTCATAGAGATTTAATCAAACCGATTACAGTTGAGGAGGTGTCCGAAACAATCAAGAAACTGAAGCCTCACAAAGCACCCTTTATCACCCTCTTTTAACCGATCATGCACCACTACCTTGTAGCTCACCTAATAAAGGAACTGTCATCATGGATAAGCACCTTCCCAATTTCTCCACAGCCATATTGGTGGACAAGGGTATCTTGGGACAATGTAGCAGTTGTCCCATGTTCGCTGACACCCATTTAATCCTTAAAGAAACAGATACAGTATGTGAGAAATGTCAATACATAACGGCACTGGAGGCAAAGCTATAGCACACAAGCAGACAGAATAAAAATCAAGACAGACCAACTTACGCTGAAGCAAATACAATCCCAAAAGTCAAATACCTAACAGACACTCCACCTGCAAAAATTATCCTCAGCAAACAAAAAGAAAAAAAAATCAACAAAAGCAACACAACACAAGACATGCAGCCACACTCAATGGAGACCCAACTAAAAAGCTGTATGGCAAGCCAACACACTACCTAGAATTCTAGTCATAAGGGATTCCATTAAGTGACATACTGATGTCCCACTCACCAGATGGGACAAAGTGAAAATAATAGTCAGCTGCTTATCAGGAAGCACGATCTACCCAGTTGCACATGCACTCAAGTCACTGCACCATGGGTACCAGTCTGACTCAGTAATAGTCTGTGTAGGTGTTAATGACATGAGATGCACCTTCCTAAACTGTAAGAATAGAGACTTTAGGGAGCTCGCAGACTGTGTCACAGAAACGTATGAGGCTAGCAATGAGCAGCATTCTACCTTCACCAAGGGTGATGCCACAATATGATCAAAAGATGATTGATTTTAATAATTGGCTTTGTTTCTGGTGTCATTATAAGGGGATACAATTTTGTCAACATGGGAGGATATGGTTAACAAACCATGGTGCTTGGTCATGGATGATCTGCACCTGTTGTCCTCCCCATAGACCCATTTTTCAGCAATGTCAAATTGGCAAACCTTCCAACATAATCAAAATCAACCCATGAGAATCTAAAGGTGTTACTGCTCAATGCCAGGAGTTTAAACAGGAAGTTCCACTCCAACTGTAATGAACCACCATACACAGAAAGACCAGTGTATAAATGCACAAATATTTCTGGGCAGTCCAGAATTAAGGGACACTGTCAAGGACATTGAAGAACAGAAGAATATGTTTGATTTTAAACAGTAATATTGTAAGCCAATCCCCTTGAGGGGAGGTTAAATGCACACATCTATTTTGCATGCATTTTGATTTCATGTACATGTCTAGAATGCTTGACATGACAAGTTGGCAACCCTATCCTAGCAGCACTCTTTAAGGCCAAGAACTCAGCTTTTGTGAGTCCTGGTAATATCCCAAGATGCCTCCTAAATAATCTAAAATATAACATATCAAGGCTACTGGAGGTACCATTCAATATGACCTCCAAACTGGCTTTGTGCCATGCAACTGAAGGATTACAATGGCTAAACCTTTGCACAAAGGCAGACCATCAACAGATCCCATGAACTACAGACCCATTTGTTTGACTAGCCTCATATGCAAAGCCATGAGAAGAGTTATCATGGAAATAATAACAGTGACATAGGAAACGTTCAGAGACTGGATCCCACACATTTTGGGTTTGATAAAGGCAGGGAATCCCTACTAAACTTAGTTGACCTCTTTGAGAAGTTCATCAAAGCAATGTACAAGGGCTAAACAATGTACACTGCCTACCTTAACCTGGCAAGGGCATCTGATACAGTACTCCACTCTGGCATTTTAAAAAACTCATGAATTAGGCATAAACCCCTATGTAACATACTGGATAGCTAGTGGGCTCACAGTCAGGACCCAGGAGGTTAGGATTGGAGAAAGCACATCCACAAACAGGGTGGTCACTAGCTGAGTCCCTCAGGGCTCTGTGTTCAGTCTGCTGCTGTTTGGCATCAACTTCTCCAATTTGAACGCCTATATTAAGGGCCTCTGGTTGACCAGGTCTGTAGGTGACTGCAAACTAGGAGTAGTCATAGAATCCTCCGTAAGATGCTAAAATTTTACAGAAAGACGAACACAAAAAGGTGACTGGTGCCAAAGACACAGCTTAAAACTCGGTGCCAAGAAATGCATAATAGGACCATATAGAAAGGTGGCCACTCTAAGAAACTACCTCATCGATGAAACACCCCTAAGAGTAGACCCAGTAGTCAGAATTTGGGGGCGCGTGTAGTAGATGTAACACGGCCCTCGAGTAACGTGTCTAAGTTTGTAAGAAATTCATTCTAAATATCTCAACGTATAAGTAAGGGCATGGCATCTGCATCTAGGGATGTCATCTTGCCACTGTATTCAGCCCTCATCAGACCCATCCTTCTGTCACTGACATCTCTTCCAACATTATCTGATATTTCTGCTTCCATAAACATTTTACTTGTAGAGGTAGCATCAAATTAAATCATCTGATGGGTTATAACTTTGTCTTTA
>NC_056739.1:380745930-380858430 GCF_019279795.1 Protopterus annectens | reverse complement strand
TCTGAGAAATATATACTGAACAAGAGAGGTCCCAGGACTGAGCCTTGTGGGACACCACTTGTAACTGGTTTGGAGTCTGACATGACTCCAGCAATTCTAACCATGTGGGTTCTGTCCTTGAGCCAATTTGCAATCCATCTAGTGACATAGGGGTTTATATTTAAGCTGGTGAGCTTATCTATAATGCCCGAGTGGGGTATTGTATTGAAGGCTTTTGCAAGGTCCAGGTAGGCTGTGTGGACCACCTTCCCCTCGTCAATGGCCTTGGTGACTGTTTCAAAGAAATCAACCAGGTTTAAGAGGCAGGATCTGCCCTTAACAAAGCCGAACTGGGTAGGATCCATTGTTTGTAGGTCCCCAATATCTTTATTTATGAGGTCCATGATGATACTTTCCATAGCTTTGCAGACCAAGCTAGTCAGGCTTATGGGGCGATAGTTTCCAGGATCCGTGGAGGCACCACCTTTATGGAGAGGGACCACTGTTACTGTACGCCACTCTTTGGGCACATATCCTGTAGTAAGGCTGAGATTGAACAGTAGTTTTATGTTTGGGTTTAGCTCTTCTTGGAGTCCATGTAGGACACAGCCCGGGACACCGTCTGGTCCCATTGATGCAGTGTTTTTTGCTTTGGAGAGGGCAGCTCTTACCTGAGCATCTGAGATGTCAGGGGGGCAGCACTCTGCTGGGATAGATATTTGCCCTTTTGGTGGGGAGGGGGGGGAGAAGTTTGCGCTGAACCTGTCAGCTAGGATGTTGGCAATGTCTGTGGGTTCGGTGTATTTTTTGTCATTTTGGACTAATTCTGAGCATATCTGGGAATTACCACCCAGGTTCCTAACATAACTAAAGAAAGCCTTGTGATTATCCTTAGTGTCCTGTGCAATTTTTCTCTCGAAGCTAGCCTTAGACAATTTTATGTGTGCCCGTAGTTTTTTGCTAATACTGATCAGTGATGCCTTCCCTTTTTGGGATTTTGCTCTATCATTTAGTAGCTTCCTCCTTCTATTGTATAGTTTGTTTATGGCTGGGGTCCACCAGACAGGACGTCTGCCTTTGGAGGATTGGGCCTTAGTTTTATTTGGGATCGCATGATCTGTGCATTCCTGAAGGTGTTCATAGAATGCGTTTATAAAGGATTCTGCGGTCTCCAATTGACTGTCATGTGTTTATACATACCTTTGAGGTCTTCACATTCTTTGCATTAAGACATAATATAGTAACTCCATCTTGTACAAACCCTGAAAACACAGTTGGACATAATGCCAGGAGAGTATTAACATCTTTTTCCATCATTTGCTTCTAGTAACTTAATTCCTTTTTCCCTGTTTCCATCCCCAAAATGCATTTGATAGCCAAAAAAAAATTTCTAGCCCCTCTGTTTGGTAATAAATCTTGCAACCAGGGCTTTAACATTTTAGAGGCAAAGCAGTATAGTATCACCAAGCCATCAACATGCCTTGCGTCCTCATACCGTGTTAAGAAATCTCCCCCAGGGAAAATTAAGTTTATAAAAGATCAGCTCTTACTATCTATATGCACTCAAATGACAGCTCACATATTCTGAAAAGTATAGTGTCAACAAGCACAGTGATATATAAGGTAACCAGCGCCCTTTGTCTTCCTTAACCCCCCCCCCCCCACAGTGGGATAGCCATACAAATAAATTACATAATGAGAAATAAATTACTTAATGCTTTTAAGAAGTTTTATTCTACTTTCTTTAACTGAACACTTAATGAAACTCATAAATAGTTTAAAGTAACCATTAGGAAGTTCAAAGCTGGATGTGAATTTAAAATAGCCACTATAACCAAAAGCAAAAATAACTGCTAATCTTTCATTTCAAGACAAGAAGAACTGCCCATTCTGATCCTTTAGAAATAGTGAATATTCTAGCTTCAAATTTTACTGCAGAATAGCTATTCTATAATCCCATCCAACTCCTTTAATTACTATACAACAAAAACCCTCTCAGAAACCAAGAAAATGTCATCAAGGGCCCAGATAACATAACAGGTTGCCTAATTAATAAGGCCTGTGTGAATCCCTACTTCATAGGTTCATAGGTGTGTACTAAGATAATGGCCCTTGAGCCTTTACAAGCCTAGCCCATAGGATTACCCTGGCATTGTGCCACCCGACCTTAGTTCCCAGTGCCTCTGTCAATTAGAGCTACTGGAGCAGTCCCAGGGGTGAATTTTCTATTTCCCATCCACTCATCAAGATTTCTGTTGAAGAGGACCAGTGAGGTGCTCTGTTTGACATGTATGGGAAGTCTATTCCATAGCATGGGCAGTCTCTGGGTTATGAACCTGTCCCTCCAGCTTGTTCTGTTGATTGTGGTAATGTGCTTGAGGTCTCTGGAGTGTGTGGTGTGGAGGGATTGGTATTTCTTTAGATGTATAATTTCTAACAGAGTGGGGTCAGACATGGCTTTGTAAGTCAAGCAGAGATTGCCTCTAAGTAGGCGATATGAGACAGAGAATAGTTGGTGTTTTTTGAGTCTGTCCATATAGGACAAGTATTTAAGGCCTAGGATCCTCTTTGTGAGGTACTTTTGTGGCCTCTCCAGTTGTTGCTGGTGTCTAGTGAGGTACATGCCAAATGGGGCATTGTACTTGATGATTGGCCTAATGAGGGAAGAGTAGAGGGAGACAATGACCTCTTTCTTCCTGGATGCAAAACCCTTAGTAATGAGATGTGCCATATAGAAGGACTTTCTGACCACAGTGGTAATGTGGTAGTCAAAAGAGAGGTTCCTGTCAACCTATGTTCCCAGATCTCTTATAATGCCTTCTGTGTTCAGTGGCCTACCATTGATGTGGTAATTCATGGGAACTGGGTTTTACCCAAAGGGGATGACACATTTTTTGGCATTGAGCTTAAGGCCATGGTTCTGACACCAGTCGTTGGTCTCAGTGGGGCCTTTCTGTAGGATGTCAACATCACTTGGGGAGTTAATAATAGCTCCCAACTTGTAGTCATCTGCAAACTTCGTCAGCCAGCGTTCCTTCGTGTTGGCCTGGACTTCAGAGAAGTAGACACAAAACAGGAGAGGCCCCAGGACTGAACCCGTGGGACTCCACTAGTGACTGGTCGGCAGTCTGACATGGAGTCAGCTACTTTCACATTGTGGGTTCTATGTGTGAGCCAGTTTGCAAACCACCTAGTGATATAGGGGTTGATGCCTAGCTTAGTGACTTTTTCTATGATTCCTGAGTGGGGAATGGTATCAATGGCTTTGGCCAGATCAAGGTAGGCTGTATGAACCACCTTGCCATCATCCACAGCTCTGGTGACTGACTCAAAGAAGCCAACCAGGTTGAGCAGGCATGATCTACCCTTCACAAAACCAAACTGTGTGTGATCCAGAGTTTGGAGATTCCCTATATCCCTGTTTATTAGGTCCATGATGATGCATTCCAAAACTTTGCATATCAGACTCATCAGGCTAATTGGGCAATAGGTCCCAGGGTCTGTAGTCACTCCTCCTTTGTGGAGAGGGATGACTGTAGCTGTGCACCATTCGGTAGGGACAAAGCCTGAGTTGAGGCTGTGATTGAACAGGGCACACAGGTGTGGTGCCAGTTCACTCTGCAATTCATGTAGAACACAGCCAGGTATATTGTCAAGTCCCATAGAAGCTGTATTCTTGGCCTTGGACAGTGCTGTTTTAACCTGTACAGCAGTAATACTGGGTGCCTGGCAATCTACGGGTATTGTGATTGGTCCTTTGGTGGGGAGAGAGGGGTAAAGTTGGCACTGAATCTGTTGGCCAGTATATTGGCAATATCTGTTGGCTCGGTATAGGAGGTACCATTGTGCAGTAGCTCAGAGCAAATCTGGGGATTGCTGTGGAGATTCTTTACATAACTATAGAAGGCCTTGTGGTTGTCTTTACTGTATGCTTCAATTCTGTTTTCATAGCTAGCTTTAGAGGATTTGATGAGGGATCTCAACTTTTTGTTGCAGCTGTAAGGGAGTCTTTCTCATCTTGGGACTTCACCTTATTCCACATCAGTTTCATCCTTCTGTTGTAGAGTTTGTTTATGGCAGGGGACCACCAGATTGGCTTCCTTTTTTTGGAGGAAAGCGTCTTGGTTCTATTAGGTATGGCGAGATCCATGCATTTGTGTACGTGTTCGTACAGTGCATTGGTGTATGATTCGGCAGTCATGCAACTATTCTCCATTTGCATGGGTGCCGTGAAGTTAGCCACCTCTGTTTTTAGGAGCCCAAAGTTAGCTTTGGTGGAGTTTTTCATGACTGTTACCTTTGTGAGGTGGGAGGGATGTGGATTTCCAAAGTGATTAGTTTGTGGTCAGATCTAACCAGGGAGGAGTTGACTAATGGTGTAGAGGAACAGTCACCCATGTTAGTAATGACCAGGTCAAGGATGTTGCTACCTCTAGTGGGGTAAGAACGAGCTGGTCCAGGGTATTGGAATTAATGAATTCCAGGAAACGTTGGGCAAGTATACTAGTACATGAGTAGTTTTCCCAGTTAATGGAGGGGTAGTTGAAGTCACCTAGTATGAGAGTGTTAAGTTGGACCCTAATATTCTCCAGGATGCTTAAGAACGTGGAGTATGAGTCTTGGGACATGGTTGGGGACCTAAAGCAGGCTATGACCTGAATCTCTGTCTTACCCAATGTTAGCTGCACCTGAAGTATCTCTGATGCATTATGTTGGGCTACCAGTCTGGAGGTGTTGACATCCTTTATGAATATGGAAACGCCACCACAGTTGGAGTTTCAGTCCAAGTACTGGGGCTAAAAGGTGTGGAATGAGTTATAGCCTGGTAGTGCAGGGGTGCTTTCTGCTGTCTTGAACCAGGTCTCTGTTACAACAGAAATGTCAGTGTTTTACATTTTAAGGAGTGCTTCGAGCGAATGCATTTTGAGATTTAGACTTCTAGAGATGAGCAGCATGACCCTCAGATTGCATTTGTTTGTAGCTGTTATGGTGGTAATTTGGTCTTTGGAACACCACCTAAAAAAGGCACTATAGGGGTGGCAAGAGCCTTGGCCAGCATCCAGAAGCCCACGGGTGACAGATGCAGGCCATCTCTGGCAAACCATCGAGGTCTGTCAGTCATGTCATCCCAGGCAGACAGATACTGGATCACCTTAGAGTGACACCAGAAACTTAGCTAGTTGTTGAAATCAATCATTTTCTGCTTGTACTGTGGTATCATTCTGCGTGATGGTAGGAGGCTTCTCAAGGCTAGGGTCTTACCCACCTGGGCTACATAATCTGAGAGCTCCTGTATGTCTCTTTTCATGTAGTCCAGGGAGGTACGTCTCAGGTCATTCACACCCACATGTACAATAATAGAGTCATATTTGTACCTGTTGTTGAGGGATCTGAGTGCGTGCGTTATGTAGCGGATCCTGACAGATAGCTGACTGTTACTTTCTCCTTATTCATCCTAATGAGTGGAACATCAATGTGCCTTGCTATCAAGTCACCTATGACTAGTGTGTTGGACATGCTGTTTTGCCTTAAGGGCTTTGGTTGAGTGGCACACTGTTTAGGAGAGTTATATGTGTCATGATTAGTGTTGTGTTAACCATGTCTAACAGTCTTTATAATGTCATTCCTGCCTTTGAGGTCTCTGCTGTTTGGGTAGAATTTTTTTTGAGAGCCTCTGCAAAGGTGGGTGTGTGGTTTGTGTTTTTATGTGAAGGCAGTGCTGGTGTGTGTTCTGGAGGGCTATGTGTTCCACTTGGTGTGGTGCAAGTGTTGACCTTCTCCTCTTGACCAGCTATCCCGGTCTTGGCTGGAGAGTGTGTAGCTTCCAGTTTGGATATATAAGTGCATCTCTCGCAAGTCTGAGTGTTGGGAGGTAAAAGGAGAGGGTTGTCAGTGTACATGAGGCAGTTGCCACATTGCCTCAGGATGCCCAGGTTTACCAGGTTAAAGAGAGAGAACTAGCAGATCTAAGGGAAAAATTGAAGAGCAGACTTTTTGGCACCACTCAGAAGCTTACAAACAGTCCTGGATACAACAAATCTGTATCTGGACTTCATTAGTTTCAGGAAAGGTGGGAAACCAGCTCAGACATGGGCTTTTAAACCAGAAAGTTGAAAGATATGGAAAAACTGCCCAAACAGCCAATAAACTACAATTTCTGGGCCAGATCCCACTCCTCTTGTGGTAGACAGGCTATCTAGTGCTTACCACTCCCACTAATAAGCTAGAAGGCTCCCCTCCAACACAGGAAGGCTTGGGGGGCTCAGAAGCTTACAAACAGTCCTGGATACAGCAATTCTGTATCTGGACTAGCCTAGTTAGGAAAGGTGGGAAACAAGTGCAAATGCAGGCTTTTACACTAGAAAGTTGAAATATATGGAAAGACTGCCCAAACAGCCAATAAACTACAATTTCTGGGCCAGAAACCAGTCCTCTTGTGGTAGATAGGCTACCTAGCGCTTACCACTCCCACTGATAAGCTAGAAGGCTTCTCTCCAACACAGAACGGCTTGGGGGGCTCAGAAATTTACAAACAGTCCTGGATACAGTAAGTCTGTATCTGGACTAGCCTAATTACAGGAAAGAAAGTAGTTGGCTCGTACAGAGATCAAACCCACAACCTTGGCGTTATCAGCACCACGCTTAACCTCTTTATCCATGTCTAACAGCCTTTATAATATCATTACACAAAGTTGGCCCCATCACAGATCCCTGTATCTGTACAACCATTAGTCTCACAAGCCTCATGTGTAAAGCAATGGAATGTATTGTCTTCAGCCTTATTTATCTTAACCTTGAAAATCCCTAAACCCTGTATGCTCATCAGGTAGGCATTGTCAAAGGGAAGTTCTGCCTCTTTCACATTATTAATTTATTTTAAAAAATCACTGAAGCAGAGTATAGAGGTTGTGCAGTACATATGTATCTGGACCTGGCCAAAGCCTTAGACATTATACTATATAGAGGCATTATTCACAGTGTTGTAAATCTGAACATAAGTTTGTAATTGATTGTAAACTGGAAGTTGTTATTTAATATTTATTGTCTCACAATTGCATCTAAATGGGTAAGACCATCTTAACAATCAGTACAAGGTCAATGGTCCCATATTAAACATGAAAAATGTAGTATAGTTAATTTTGATTTCGAAGTCATGGCTGGTTCAGCATACTGTGTTGTATCCATCAAAGAAATTCATCAATAATACAGAGTGATTGATTTCACTTTGAATGACGGGTTCATGGATGGGCCATTTCCAAGCAGGATTACAGCTGTTGGTAACAAATCCACTAAATGAGGACTTTACACCAGCAAACAGAAGAGTTTAATAAGATTCTTTTTCTTCATGTATGCATTCAGCAGGGGTTAAGGCCTAAGAGGTTAAAATTCCATAAGTTTCCTTTGTCATTATTCAGAATTCAGCTCTGCATAGAGAGCTGATTTATTTTTACAAAAAGTGCATCATGGAGTATCTTGACATTCTTATCAAACACAATGAGACAATTTTTGATGGATTGAACAAAGAAGTTGAGGAGCTAGATGCTTCCTTAAAACAGGATGTTATATTTGTACACAAAAAAGAACATCATGATGCTGTTTGTCTTAACCTTAAGAAGCATATGGAGGTGGTTAGAAGTAGGAAGGAGAAAAAAAGCTAAGAGTAAAGACTGAGTATCCAAAGGGGTAACGTTTATTATGTTGGGAAAACCACCACAGGTGGAACCATTTTTCCTTCTACAACAGACAAGAATAGTGGTTTTAATTTCACCTGTCAAAAAGGCATTTTTATAACAACCAGCACTGAGGGGATCAGATTGGATTATGAACCACACAAGAACACTTGTTGTGGGAAGGAAGTCTGTTGCTCATGGACCCAACAAATGAGGGGCCACAAGAACTCATGGCACTTATTCCTTCTCAGATGGGCATTTCTTATTCTTCTCTTTTTATACTTACACCTGAAATAATCAACCAAATGAGAATTTTACTGTTTCACATTTTCTTGTTGTTAACTTCATTAATGTTAACATCACTGATCTGTATGTTATTCTTTTATATCTAGTAGACACTGAATTTTGTTGGTACTGTTATTGAATCAAAGCTCTTTTTTAAGGAAATTGAATTTCAGTTTGATGTTTCTGCAGAGTTGGGGGATAATGTCCAAACTGCCAGATTACACAGCTCTTCAACTTAGAACCTACCCTTGCATCAACATCTTTCTTTGTTTGAGAAACATTATGTGCTGGGCCTTAGGAAATTAGTCCAGGAACCTCCAGGATATAAGAGATTTTATCTTATGCATAGTGAGCACAAGGCTTTAAAGGAACTGTCTCATTACAAAAAAGTTGTGGTAGTGAAAACCAGCAAGGGTGCGGAGTTTTGTAATTATGAACTGTGCGGGCTGTTCAGGCAAATTATCTAACATAGTCATGGATTGGTCAGCATATCAGGTTGTATCCAGCAATGAAATTCACAAACCATTCAGGGTGAATCATTTCACTTTAAATGAGTGCACCTTATAGATGGGGCCATTTCCATTCAAGATTACAATTCCTTGCATGTTTCTAAGCCTAAGATCCCTGTGATCTTTGGCATCCCTATAGTATGCAAAGGTATTCACATCCTTCCATTATGACCTATTAATGGTGCTGGGGAGTCAGTGTGGAACCCTAGGTGTTTTCATGACTCTAAACTGAAACATTTTTCTAACAACTTTCCCAGTTTACTGAAGGATTCATGGGATTGTTTGAACAAACTATGGGGTTTGTGAACAGCTCAACATTTTAATAATGACTGACCTCAAGGATTATTTTACAGTCATTCCTCAGGAACAGGGCCTTGAGAGGTTCAAAGAATGTATAACATCTCATATTGAGATGTGACATTATGCTCAACACTTTATGAATTTGTATGGAATTAGTGTTGAGATACAATTGTTTTACACTAGAAGGTGAATATTTCAGACATATATCAGGAGTGGCAGTGGGAACATCATGTGCTTCCATTTTTACTAATGTTGTATTGTCTCAAATACAATGTTTTAATGTTTATGAGAATCTATATAAGTGATAATTCTGGGATTATATTTTTTATCTGACAAGGTGATCCAGATTAGTTAAATGAATTCTGTGGCACCTTCAAGCATCTATTAACTTTCCTGAATTTTCTTTCAGTAGTAATTCTAAGCATATAATGCCTGATTCCCTTAGTGACCGTCTTCACACCTTTGTTCTAAGACACTCCCCCCAATTGTACAAACCCCACTGTTATAAAGACTGTTGCAAACTCACTAACTTTAACCCTGATCCTTTCAACAATCTATTCTCCTCAATTAACTGGTCCTTCCTCCACACCCTACGACTTGATGAGGCCATCACCAAATTTGATAACATTTTCCATAAAAAATCTAAACTCACTGGCCCTCACCAGAAAAATCAGAATTAAATCCAACTTTGCACCTTGGTTAACACAACCTACTTGTACCCTTAAGCTCAAGAGAGACAGTGCCTGGAAAAAATTGGAAAAAAAATAAATCTCCTATTCATCTCCAAACTTATAGTGAACTCCACAATTTTACCAAGAAGCAAGTCAGCCTTGATAAAAAAAAATTCTATCAAAAAACACTAAACAAGACCCACTATAACCCCAAGCAATTTTGGTATAATATCAGCAAGTGCCTACATCCACGCAAACCTTCAACACCTAGCCCCTGTCCCAATAGTTCCATCATGGATACAGACACCTTTCTAAATTCCTTCTTCGTCAACTCTATTTGAAATTTTACTAAAAAAGACAACAAGACCCTCCCCATTATTGATCCTGCTCCTTCTACCCCTACTCCCCTCTTCTATCTTAAACCCTCCCCAACAGCATATATTACATCACTTCTAAGCAAACTTACACCATGTTCACCCTCCATTGACAACTTACCAGCACTATTCCTCATACTTGCTGCTAAATCTGTTGCATATCCCATCTCTATATCAGTCAATACATCCATCCAAGAATACTCAGTACCTGAAATCTGTAAAAAAAATCTATGTCATACCCCTTTACAAAGGTGGTAATTTTTCTGACCCCACTCACTTCAGACCTATTGCAATAATATCCCTCCTATGAAAAATACTGGAAAATGCATTCATATGCAGCTCCTCAATCATCTGATACAGGAAAACCTTTTAACCACTACCCATCATTGTTTTTGCCCCCATCACAACACATCTACTGCACTAATTTCATTCACACAGACCATTGCAAAAATCTCATGACAATAACAAACTAGTCTCTTGTCTTTTCCATGACCTCTCTAAAGCCTTTGACACTGTTTCCCATAAATTGCTTCTCTCTAAGTTTATTAGTATTAATCTCTCCAACTCCACAATTCAACGATTCTCTAGCTACCTTTCTAACAGATTCCAGTCTGTTAGATGGATCTTTGCCTCTTTCCCCTTCCTCCCTGGTCAAACAGGGGTTCCTCGGGGTTCCATTCCTGAAACCCTGATTTTTTGACATCTTTACTAATAACCTCTACACATCCTGCCCTCACTCCTCTATAAAACAATATGCCAATGACTCCACAATTATCTCCTGTTCTGTCAATCTCACCCACCTCCTTACCCTTACCCAAGAATCACTTCTCTCAGTGGAACAATGGCTAACCAGTAATCAACTCCTACTCAACCCTACGAAAACCAAAGTTCTCCTCTTCCTCCCAAAATCTCTACAACAACACAAAAACACCTTCACTGTCACATCCCTTAACAACACAATTACTTCCATCAAACCTCATACAAAATTGCTTTGAGTAATTATCGATGACCAACTAAAATTTGATATCCACATTCAAAAAGACCCACCAAAAACTTGGATTGTTACATAGGTACAAAAAATACCTCACTAATGATGCTAAGCATTCTCTAGTTCAGGCATTTCTACTGCCCACCATATTATACACTGCACCTATTATCACTAACATACAATCCAATCTATCAGCTAAACTTGAAACCACTTATAATAAAATTGCCTAATTTGCTGCCAGTCTTTCCTACTGCTCCCACCACTGCACATCATTAAAGAACCTGCAGTAGCTTGACATCCAACAACTCCTTCTTCCTCAGATCCACCTCTATCTTAAATAAACCCTCCTTCTGTTCTGCTCTCTCTACTCTCCTCTCCCTACACACCAAAATATACTGTCCATAGTGCTGATTTCACAAGCCTAATAAAACATAGGTAAACTTCTATGCAACTACTCAATTGTCAATGCTTGGAATAAACTTCCCCTGTGCTTAACAACTATCACTAACACTTACAGCTATGAAAAACTTCTAAAAGATAACTTGCTTAACCTTGGTCTTCCCCTTACCCAGCTCCAACCTAAACTATTCCCCCTCACTTCTTCCTGGAATCTCTCTTTACTTTCAGTTTCTTATACATTCATACAGTCTTTGTATACTTTATCACTCTCAACCTTGAATGTTACCAGTGTCAGTTTCTAATATGCTATTTTATTGTAAATCATTTTTATTATCTGAGTCTTTTGTTATTGTAAAGTGTGTTGTATTCTTCATTGTATTTTTGTATATGCTGGAGCTTTTCTCCTTGAGCCTCCACTGAAAAGAGCTACTTGCCCAGTCAGACTAACATGGTTACCAAATGTCAAATAAATAAATAATATGCATTTTTGGATGTCTGTTTGCATAAGAATATTGTTTTTGGGCACTTTGACTCTGATACTTTTTGAAAATCCACTTTTCCTAAGAACTACCTGCACTTCAACAGTGCACAAATACTGAGAGACAGAAGAAAAAAATATTATCAAAGGACAGTTTTTTAGGCTGTCCAGGTTGGTATCAAATGACCAAGTTTCCTGCAACAGTGTGATATTTTGAAACAAATGTCTCTGGCTAAGACTTATCCTCTTGACTTATTTTCTTAGGGTCTATATTATGTTGTCAAAAGATAAATTAATTGAATACATCTTTATCAACACATAAACATTGAACACTGAAATTGCCGAATGGCCACTTCAGCAAATTTTTTTCCCAGGGGGGAATCACTTGACAGTCATAGGGGATTTGCCCTTTTCCCCAATGTAGTGTGATCTCAGAGTTGGTATATTTAGTTAGGGGGGTGGGGGCACAGCCCCCACTTTGGGGTGTGAGGGTTGAAGCCCCCCACTATGTGGGGTTTGAACGTTTGCTTTGTGTTTCTTTGGCCAAGTGATTTTTTTCCCCTGGGAAACAATTTGCTGATGTGGCCATTCCACAATTTCAGTGTTCAATGTTTATGTGTCAATAAGGACGTATTCCATGAATTTGTTTTTTGACAACATAATATAGACCCTTTTCTAAAGGGATATATTTGATGATAGATTGAAGAGGGAGTAGGTACAGTGTATATAAAAAGTTTACACACCCCTGCTAAAATGCCAAGTTTTAGTGATGTAAAAAAAATGAGACCACAATAAATCATTTCAAAACTTTTCCACCTGTAATGTGACTTATAACCTCTACAATTCAATTGAAAAACAAACAAATCTGTTAGGGGAAAAATATGAAAAATAAAAAAAGTACAATGAGTTGGTTGCATAAGTGTGCACACCCTAAAACTAATATTTTGTTGAAGCACCTTTTGATTTGATTACAGCATTCAGTCTTCTTGGGTACACACCTGCCATCAATTAAAGAGACTCTGATTAACTCCAAATAAAGTTCAGTTGCCCTACTTGGATTTCCCTAACATTTACTCAGTTGCTTGCTACAGCAAACCCATGGTTCACAGAGTGCTTACAAAGCATCAAAGAGATTTCATTGGTGAAAGGTATCAGTCAGGAGAAGCGTACAAAAACATTTTCACAGCATTGAATATGCCATGGAACACAGTGAAGACAGTCATCAAAAAGTGGAGAAAATATGGGACAACAGTGACATTACAAAGAACTGGATGTCCCTCCAAAATTGATGAAAAGACAAGATGAAAACTGGTCAGGGAGGCTGTCAAGAGACCTACACTGAAGGAGTTGCAGGAATTACTGGCAAGTACTGGTTGTGTACTACATGTGAAAATAATCTCCCGTATTCTCCATATGCCTCAGCTATGGGGTAGGGTTGCAAGATGGAAGCCTTTTCTTCCACAGAAAAACATCCAGGCCTGGCTAAAATTTGCAAAACAATACATCGTCTCCTAAAAGCATGTGGGAAAATGTGTTATGGTCTGATGAGACCAAGGTTGAACTTTTTGGCCACAATTCCAAAAGGCACATTTGGCACAAAAACACTTCACATTACAAAAAACACCATCCCTACAGTGAAGCATGGTGGTGGCAGTATCATTCTTTGGGGTTGTTTTTCTTCAGCTGGAACTGGGGCTTTAGTCAAGGTGGAGGGAATTATGAACAGTTCCAAATACCAGTCACTTTTGGCCCAAAACCTTCAGGCATCTGCTAGAAAGCTGAAGATGAAGAGGAATTTCACCTTTCAACACATCAATGACCCCAACCATACATCCAAATCAACAAAAGAATGGCTTCAATGGAAGAAAATTAAAGTTTTGGAATGGCCTAGCCAGAGCCCAGACCTAAATCCAATAGAAAATGTGTAGGGTGACCTGAAGAGGTCTGTGCACACGAGATGCCCTCGCAATCTAACAGATTTGGCACGCTTTTGCAAGGAAGACTTGGCAAATATTGTCAAGATGTGCCATGCTGGTAGACTCCTATCCAAGAAGACTGAATGCCTTAATTAAATCAGAAGGTGCTTCAACAAAGTATTAGTTTAAGGTTGTGCACACTTATGCAACCAGCTTATTGTACATGTTTTATTTCTGATATTTTTCCCCTAACAGATTTGTTTTTCAGTTTAATTGTACAGGTTATAGGTCGCATTAAAGGTAAATAAAGTTTTGAAATGATTTATTGTGGTCTCATTTTTTATATCACAAAAACCTGGCATTTTAGCAGGGGTGTGTAAACTTTTTATATCCACTGTATGCACCCATCCTACTAAAACCTATTGCTGGGATTTTAAAGAGGGTAAACAAAGATTTTATATGATTTGAAATTCTGCCTTACTGCTTTTGTCTAGTACTGCTTTCCCGCATCCATTCTCTCCACTGCTAGTTACCTTTCTTTAATAGTTCTGCTTCTGTCTGCAGTTTTGAGTTGTGGGGGTGTGACACCCAATGGTTAAGATTCTTATTTTCCTTTCTGTACAATTAGAGGATGGAGTCATACTGGAAGTGTAGTTTCATCATTATGTGAGAAATCCTGATTTTGAAATGTAGAGTCAGTTCCATGAATAATACTTGGCTGCAGTTCACAACTTTTCATGTTCCTACAAATTAAGTCTCCATGTGGAATCTGTCCATTGTGTATTACATGAATGATGGTTTGGCATGGAGGAGGCTGGATGGTCATCATGCATATAGTCAATCAAAAATCAGTACTATGTACTAGTCAGTGGTCACTATAAGCGCATTGTGTATTTTCCAGAAGGTAGCTTTATTTTATTAAATAAACTGAGGAACATAAGATCTTGCAGTGCATGATATACTGATTAGCCTGCAAGAGTGATTAGGATAATGAGGAGGGAATCCTGGCTGGTAACAAACGGAGTTCACTGTTTTCCAAGGCCAGTAAATCAGAAGTGGAGATCCCTGTGATTTGACAGACATCCTATTGAACTGATGTCATTTTATGATAAATCACATTAGTTAAAGAAACTTTTGACAAGTTGTACAGGCATTCATGTGAATATTGGAACACAAAAACTTATTGCAGTTCCAGCTCACTTAAATAACTTATGGAAGTTTCCTCTTTCCTCAGTATCCTGAAGGCCTTGCATGTAAGAAAGGGTTAGAGATGCTCTAAAAACAGACAGTGTTTTTTCTTGTTCTGAGGGGCACTTTTGGTGAGATGTGATACAGTGACCTGCATTTTGATGAGCTGTTATGATTGATGTGAATAAAAAAAAAAAAAAAGAGTATCTTGCATTTTTTGCACATTTATTTTTCCACATTTATTTTAGCAAACTATTGTTTTAAATCTTCTCATAAATGTTCCTTCTAGCTTAATTGCTATATTGTCTTAGGAAATCATTTCCAGTAGCCGACCAGCCTGTATATACATAACAGAGTTGCTTAAGCACAGTTTTATTCTTTAACTCTTCAAGAGTTAATAATTCTTTCTCTTACTCTATCTACCATTTGTTCCTCTCCCCAGCACCTTGCTTTACCCTTGATAATTTACTCTATTCATATAACGTGCTTTCACTCCATTTTCCTCCATGGTGTAAATGCCTGAGTTACTGCAATATTTTATAAGTGATCCTGCATGTGCCACATCCAACTTACTCAATAAGCATAGTTTTCTACAAGTCATGCATTATCACAACCTGTTTACAATCCAAATATTACAGCTGGCATTGGAAGTACAAATTGGCAGCTAGAGTGAGTAAGGTATCATTGCTACTGACTTAGAGTGAGAATACCATCCACATTTCACGTTAAACCTTAATAACTGACTTTGCACTGGGACATGGAAATATATTATTCTGACCCTAGTCATAAGATTTATCCTCATCCAAAAAATATGAAACACTGTGATTGGCTGCTGATTAGAATGAGTCATTCTGATTTAAATGTAATGTAAGAAATAACAACTGTTTATAGGTGAGTTGTTTCTGATAGCAGTTATTATGTATTTTATTTTATTTGAGGCGACCCAGAGTTTTTGACCATTTATTGATTAAGATGTGCATCACTAAGTAGGAATACTAAAAGAAAATATTCCAGAAGGACTCCAGCAGTCTTTCTGTAATGCATATTTACATGTAACTCTTTTAAGTCCAGTATTTCAGATGCTGAAAATATAAAACACGACTTTTAATTTCTACAAATGCTGAAAATATAAAACATGGCTATTAATTTCTAATTTATTAAAATGGTTCTGTAATGTACTCACCACATTTGCTAATCCCAGATTTTCAAATGATAGTGTGATAGGTAAACACAGTAACCCTGAGCTGTTGGACATGCTCCACTTAAAGAAATCCCAATCCCTCAGAGCCACACGCTCCAGGGATCTAAATCTTGTCATCACAATGAACAAAACATGCTAGAGGGATAGGTTCCTGACCCAGACTCCCCATACTCTGGAATTGACTGCCCATACATGTTCAAGCAGAGCGACTCCTTGGCCCTCTTCAAAAGGAACCTTGACAATTGGATGGAAGATAGGAAATTCACCCTGAGGATCATGCTAGACAGAGGTCCAGGGAAGTAAATATTGTAGGAAGAAATATCCAGGGAATTGTTATGGCTAGGCTTGTTTTGGCCCTAGGGCCGATGGCCTAGTACCAACCTATGAACCTATAATAACTTTGGGAGAACATAATTTTAATTGTGAAAAGCTTATGCAGACAGGATTAGATAGAACAGAAAAATGAAGACTAAAGTCATGCTAGACAGAGGTCCAGGGAAGTAAATATTGTAGGAAGAAATATCCAGGGAATTGTTATGGCTAGGCTTGTTTTGGCCCTAGGGCCGATGGCCTAGTACCAACCTATGAACCTATAATAACTTTGGGAGAACATAATTTTAATTGTGAAAAGCTTATGCAGACAGGATTAGATAGAACAGAAAAATGAAGACTAAAGTAATAAAACATTGTAACAGGTATAAATTTAAATTTAATTCCTTCTTTAAAAAATAAAAGTATCAACAGCACTTTTCCCCACCTACACTTCTCCTTTTCCTACTAAACACACTTAAGTTTATACATCTCTCAATATACATACACACATATATGTATATGGGTCCGCTATGAAATCTCGATTGCACAAAATCCCGACGTCCAACATACCGAGACGAAAAGCCTGAAACCCCACATTACCGAAACGCTGAAAGCGCGAAATTCAAAATTACGAAACTAATACATACATACAGCACACACACAAGCATACACACACCCTCCCCCATAACCAAACAAACCACCCTACACTAACGATAAGCGGGGGGGCTTTGCCCCCCTGCACCCCCCATGTGGGGGTTTGTGCCCCCCACACCTCCCCTATTTTATTATTCTAACTCCGAGATCGCACAAGCATATACACAAGGCAAACTCACACCCACACATTACAGTCCCTCACACACACACATCACAGTCACAACACACACACTCACTAAAGCCCCTCACAAACACACTTACACACACATACTTACCTGAACCGCAACACCAGAAGCGCTAACTCAAAATCCCTTAACATCGGGATTTTGAATTTTGCACTTCTGGTCTTTCGGTAATGTGGGGTTTCAGGCTTTTCGTCTTGGTATTTTGGGAGTTGGGATTCTGTGCATTCGGGATTTCATAGGGGCCCCATGTATATATATTTTAATCTGCTGATTACTGCCAATAATAATATAAGAAAGAAGACTTTAAACTACAAGTTGGACTCAAAATTTGATTCTTCATTTACAAAAAACAATGTTTTAATGATGCAAAGCTTTACTTCCTAATGGGTAACAGCAACTCAACAAAACATCAAACCATATAAACCGTGAACCCAATACAACAGACAAGGAAGTATCACAGTTAATATCAACACTCAAACAAAATGAGATAACTGCCATAACAGACAATGCAGTTTACAGCATCAAAACCCCGGACAATCCTCTATTTACTTGCTTTTCCACACAATAAACTAATTAATCTGTGTTTTGTTTTTATATATAATTTGCGTATATGTATGTCTATGTATGTATGCATCATGCAGGTGCTCTAACTTTCATTTTATTTATTCACAAGTGGTCACAAAAATGTACATTTTACCAGTTATATTTCTGATAGTAATGAAAATTTATCATTTTTGATAACTGATATGAGATTTCTTGACGATTTATAAATAATATTGCAGTTTCCTTTATCATAGCTGGACTGTAAAAGTTGGTGGTGCATTTCCAGTGTTGTTCTCTTTCTTCTACTATAGGGAGGCCATGGAGTTGCTAGTTAGGTGGGGAGTGGAGTTTAAAGAGCAGAGCCCCACACATGGAGAGACTGAAAGGGGGGAGGGTTCACCCAGTGCAAACAAACATTTTTAGTTATGTTGGGTTAGATGAAATGAGTTTAGACCAGTTCTGTCTGATCAGTTGTGTTTATTCATTTTTTTCTTTTAGATCAAATGGCATATACCCATATAGACAGATGCATAGGATGATTCAGTTATCAATGATAGCTATGTTTACTAAGAAAATAGTCATTACAAAACTATGGAAACAGCTAGAAAAATAACTTAACTTACTAAAATTATAGTTATAAAACTCAAAAAGAACTTTATTTAATATAACACAAAAACGCCACTTGCAGATGAGTTACTCATAATGACATCTATGTTAACTCATATGATTTGTCTAAATGTTTTCAAAACTGCTTTCAGAAAAGTTAGAAAATTAACATTTGTCGAGTGTGACAGAGCCTCCCACACACCTACTCAGGAGGTTGTAAAGTATTGAACCACAAAAGATCAATAATTAAGAGAAAAGTGTATCTAACTGTCATGCTGGCAGCCCAGCTATCTGGAATTTTGTAAATAAGTCTATGTCATCTGTGAATACTGATATGATTTATACGGAACTGTATGTTATGTACTGAGCTTCAATCTAACTACAGTATACCCTGCTGGAACATAGAAGATTAACTTGCAAAACTTGAGAAAAGTTGATGTTAAGTTACTTTATAGCTAGACCATAAACAAGAGATGTTGTCTCTCAGTTTAAGTGCAGAAGCAGACACAATAGCTAGAGCTAGACGTTTTTCTATTGTCTTGAAAAAAAGTAGTTACTAGGTTTAAAGTGTAAAGTGTTTTATTGTTTTATGACTTCCAAGATCTGGCAAACATCTGATAGATATGTATTTTTAACACAGAGATGTTAAATTCTGTTACATTTCTGTTTAGCCTGGGAACTGAAGTCAGTTGACAAAGAGTAATGTCATCCAAGCAAACCCAGCAGTAAAATGTGATATTAATTTAAGAACTCTCTGAGAGAGAGAGACTGTGCATTTTGTATTTTGTCTTGGACCTAGCAAGAACATCCACTCATCATCATCCTTTGACTTGCCTGTCTGTAAGCAAGATTTAGGGCATTGTATCTCTGTTAGATATCAATAGGAATACAGTAAAGATCAGTTTAGATGTTTTCTGTATTTATATGAGACTATCCAGCTATGTTGTTTTAAAATAATTCCTGTGATTTTGAACTCTGAAGTCACTGTGTTGAGTTACTGAGTATTGTCTTGTTCTTTTATTATTTATTATTAAATATATTTAAAGCTATCTTTGTGGCTGATATTTGTGAGACATATTTAAACTCTTAGAGTACTGGCATATGTATTTGGTGACACTGTACAGGCCACTCCTAATAGCCTGGCACTTGGTCAAGACTACCAGTTGGATTAATAGTAACATTGCACACTAGGATTGTTCACCCTTTGTTAAGAGCCTTAGAGTAGCTGATAAAGAGTTGGCTGGTGACAGCTGTAACTAGCTTATAGTCTTGGCACAAGGGGGCATAGCTAGTAAACCTGTGTCAGCCTTTCCCAGGAGTGTGTGTGTGTTTGTATATAAATCAAATCTCAAAGTGTGTGTGGGTGTCAGCTACTTGGGCAGGGACACAAAGCACTGGTTGAACAGAGAGGGTGCTGGAGATTTTGGTTTAGCCACTCAGTTGAGATTTCAACCTTATAGCTGTGCCAGTGGGGAGTCTTACTGGGTATCTGGAGAAAGAGGGAGATACCAGCTACAGACTGACTTTTATCTGCTCTTAAGGGAAATTTCACTTTACTGTGTGTGTTCTTGCCATCCTCCCAGTGTGTACATCCCCTAGCTGTTGCCAGTGGTGAGGACTTAGGATCCTTGATTACTGGGCCAGTGCAGGGGCATCACACTTACCACTGTGAAGACCTCACTCAGTGAACAATTTCCTTTGGCCAGTTGTGAATTACCACCCTTTTTAGTGTTATCCAAATCACCTACACAACTCATGATGTCACCCACCTCAGCACACATTGTTGTCTTGCTTCTCCCTGTCTTAAGCAGACTGCAGAATAAGTGACTAGAATGTTGTAAGAAAAAAATACACTTTAAAATCTTCATTCTTACAAGATTCCAAGATGTCAGTGTTTAAAGAAATGCTAATTATGTGTCTTAATTTTACATGCGGTTTCATGTTGTGTGTAAAAAACATAGAAAAAGAAATAAGTTCAGCTAATTTTATTTGAACGTTTCTATATTGAAGCCATGTGACATGAAATGTTTTTACATAAAAAAATTACTAAATGCCTAGAGCATCCTACATGTAAAGGTTGCAGGTCCAAAACAAATGAAGAGATTCAGGAATGTAAGTGAAGGACATAAAGCAGTTATAAGATGTACAGGAAAATAGTTTGCTGTCCCCATCCACTTAGCTAGTAGGTAAGGATTTTTCTAGGTCTTTTTTGGTTATTATGTCCTTATTTGTAGCCAGTGTGTTATATATATTCCGAAATCTAACTAGATATCACATTATCAGTTAACTATGTTGTATCGATGAAGTTTTAAAAAAAATGAAATATATTTAGCGTGGCAAAATGTGTGTACTTTAATATAGAACTGCATTAAATTACTAATGCTCCTGTTCCCTTGAGACTACTGAAAGTTGGTATGTTTCATTTTCCACTTGCCATCAGTCAACATTAATGTTATCAGTGATGGGCATCTGTTTAGCGTAATTTGTTTTGATTGCTTTTGTTTCACCATGCAAGGTCTCCTATTGCAGAGGTTTGCAGTGGTGTCTGGGGAAATTGTTGGTTTTGATGGCTAGTTAGCATTGGAAATGAGAGTGCCTGTTGTGACTTAAATTGAAACTAGTACCTGAAATGATACTTGCTACATGCTGAAATTAAGTGTTTCATCATTAATGCTGTGACAGACATTAGCAACTGCACACAAATACAGAATACCATGCCATGCACAGGAAACATTTACTGCATAAATCAAAAAATAATCGTAGTTTTCCAGTCTAGGTTTCTTGGCCTTTGTCTACTGTTCTGCTGTTTATAGTTTAAAGATATGTACAATCATTAATGCCTGCTGCATTCCCAGCATCTGTCATATCCAAATACGGTACATAGGTTACATTAAAAAAGCTATTAACATTTCCATTAAGTCTTCATTCTTTGTTAACATAACCTGTTTAAAAGAACCACTCCCTAACACATGCCTGACTGTGCTCAGCTCTGCAAATATTATTGGCAGTCTACGGGTTTTATGAACATGCAAAACATTGATCTAGTCTGGTATTTAATGTCAGCCAACTATGTTTAGCAACATATTGGCATTGCTTACAGGACGGACAGTAGCAGTACATCCTAACTACCTGGATGGTTGCATTAAGCAATTCTAGAGAAAGTATTTCCTTTAATGCCATTCTGCTCTTCATTTCTCTTTGTTTAAGCAGTGAAACAGTTTAGCATAAAGACTCAAGCCCAGTGAAGCAGGGACCTTTTTGAACTTTACTAATCACAAATGAGCAATACATCTTTCTATTCCCTTATAGCACAAGCTTTGTCATCAGAATTTAAAAAATTGCTGCTGCATAAAAAATGAAAATAAAAACACCCAGCAACCATTTTCTGCAAAGCTGCACTTTGAATTGCCATTTAAAACCCTTCAAAATGTTTCTGTATTATCCTAGCTATACTGTTTTCATGTTAAAGCCACGGTGTGACAATGTACATAATGATGCTGACACTTCTGCATGGTGATTTATTTTTCTTGTTTTTTTTTTTTTTGTTTTGTTTTCCAATCACTTAAAACATTTCAAAGACATTTTAGCTCTTTCCTGTAAAGAAGGATTCCAACTATCAGTCTGGTAAAATCACCTGCCGGGTCCTTAACTCTAGATTAATTTATGATCAGGTTACTTTCAAATTATTTTTTGTAGATAAATATTAAAGAAAATGTTTCTTCACTGCATGGTGTTTTCACTGATTTTAACACAACACAATACCTCAACATGCAGCCCTAATCCTGTCACTATAAAGTCAGTTAAGCCAGTTAGTCTTACCTTATGAAATTAGTCACTTTCATCAGTAAGCAGTTTTCTTGAATTTCTGAACCAGGCAGTTCACATACTAAGGAATCATCAGACACCACACCTTTGTACATCCCAGCAATAGATAAGCCCCTCCCTCATACAGCATTTACTTTATAAACATTTTGTATGAAGTAACTGTCTTGGGATATTCCTTGACTTTCAACGGAATGTACATAAATATTCAAAACACAGGTAAGGAAGTGAGCCCATCTATTTGAGTGACAACAATAGTCAGACTGCTAAGTATGCCTTACTTCTTTAGAAAGCTTTTCTGACTGTGTTTGAAAAAACAGTAATGCTGTTTGCTGGGAATTGCTTTGTGTTTCAGTCTGTAAACCTTCTTTATTTCCATAGTTAAGAAATTATTCAATTAGTTTCACCATAACAGTATGAAATTATTGTAGGCCATCACTTTTATGAAATGCATCCACCCTACAGAGACAGCATCTAGGTGTAAATCTGCAGTGCCATTAACCTGAAACAGACTAGCAGCCCACATATTGAATACCTGTTTGGTATGGAGAATGACAGGGCTATAACTTCAATTGTCTATGGGGTTAGAAAGGAAGCAAGTCCTTGTGGTGCATCTGACCAGTAAGGAATGGGTGCATGAAGAGAAGCATGAGCTTGCAGAGGGGTTCATAGGTTCATAGGTAGGTACTAGGCTATCGGCCCAAGGGCCTATCTAAGCCAAGCCAACAAGGTTCTCTGGCTTACGCCACCCAAGAAAGTTATTTTCCTGTGCCACTGTCGAGCAGAGACACAGATGTGATCCCGGGGTGCATTTCCTATTTCCCATCCACTCACCAAGATTTTTCTTGAAGAGTGCTAATGAAGAACTCTGCTTGACATAGATGGGTAGCCTGTTCCAGGGTATGAGAAGTCTCTGGGACAGGAATCTATCCCTCCAGCATGTCCTGTTTATTGTGGTGACAAGGTTTAGGTCCCAAGAGTGTGTAGCTCGGAGGGATTGGGATTTCTTTAGGTGTAGCATGTCCAACAGCTCTGGGTTTGACATAGCTTTATATGTTAGGCAGAGATCACCTCGGAGTAGGCAATATGCTACGGAGTAAAGCTGGAGTTTTTTGAGGCAGTCAGTGTAGGGCATTTGTTTGAGGCCAGTAATCCTCTTTGGGAGGTACCTCTGTGGCCTTTCCAGCTGCTGCAGATGTCTTGTGAGGTACATTCCAAAAGGGGCATTGTACTCTATAATAGGTCTAATGAGTGTCGAGTATAGGGGAACAATGACTTCTTTTTTCCTGGACGAGAACCCTTTTATGATGAGGTATGCCACGTAGAAGGACTTCCTCACTACTGTGGCGATGTGACTATCAAAGGAGAGACCACCTGGGTCCTAAGGTCTCTTATCACACATTCAGTGTTAAGTAGATTGCTTCCTATGTGGTAGTTCATGGGTACAGAGGATTTACCAAAGGGGATGACACTGCACTTTTTGGCATTGAGCTTGATGCCATGGCTCTGACACCAGGCATATGTCTCAGCGAGGCCCTTCTGTAGGATGTCCACATCATTTGGGGACTTGACTATGGCTCCTAGTTTGCAGTCATCTGCAAACTTTGTTAGCCAGAGGCCTTCTGTGTTAGCCTCTACTTCAGAAAAGTAGATACCAAACAGGAGAGGTCCCAGGACGGAACCCTGTGGTACTCCACTTGTCACTGCCTTGAGGTCAGATTTGGAGTTTGCAACTTTTACAGTGTGGGTTCTGTCAGTGAGCCACTTGGCAACCCATCTTGTGACGTAGGGATTTATACCTAGTTTAGTGAGTTTAGCTATAATTCCAGAATGGGGGATGGTGTCAAAAGCCTTGGCGAGGTCAAGATAGGCTGTGTGAACCACCTTACCCTCATCTACGGCTTTGGTGACTGCCTTAAAAAAGTCAATCAGGTTCAGGAGGCATGATCTGCATTTCACAAACCCGAACTGGGTGGGATCCAGAGTTTGGAGTTTACCAATGTCTTTGTTTATGAGTTCCATAATGATATGTTCCATGGCCTTGCAGACCAGGCATGTCAGGCTAATAGGTCGATAGTTCCCGAGATCAGTGGTGGCTCTCCCTTTGTGGAGTGGGATAACTGTTGCTGTGCACCATTCAGTGGGCACAAAGCCTGATGCAAGGCTATTATTGAACATGTTGCTTAAGTGGGGAGCCAATTTATTCTGAAGTCTGTGTAAAAAGCAGCCTAGGATGCTGTCTGGTCCCATGGATGCTGTGTTTTTGGCTTTAGAGAGTGCAGCTTTTACTTGCATAGTTGTGATTACAGGGACTCTGCATTCTTCCTGTATAGATATGGGCCCTTTAGGGGTGAAGGGGGGGTAAAGTTAGCACTGAACCTATCTGCCAGGATGTTGGCAAGATCAGTTAGTTCTGTAATTTTCATGCCTTTGTGCTGTAACTCAGATTGGATCTGGGTGTTGCCCTCGAGCTTCTTGACATAGCTATTGAATGCTTTGTGGTTGCCCTTAGAAATAGTGGCGATTTTGTTTTTGTAGCTAGCTTTGGAAGGTCTTATAAGGGATCTCAGCTTCTTACTGAGGCTGACCAGGGAGCTCCTCCACTCATGGGATTTTACTCTCTTTTGCAACAGTTTCTTCCTTCTGTTGTACAGTTTGTTTATGGCAGGGGACCACCAGATTGGCTTCCTTTTTTTGGAGGATAGCATCTTGGTTCTGTTTGGGATAGCTCGATCCATGCACTCGTGTAAGTGCTTATAGAGTGTATTTGTGTAGGATTCAGCAGTTGTAACTGTATCGTCCATCTACATGGGTGTCATGAAGTTCACCACTTCTGTCTTAAGAAGCATGAAGTTGGCTTTGGAGAAATTTTTTACCATGGTTTCCTTAATGGGGGGTGGAGGCAGGATGTGAATATCAAGGGTGATTAGCTTATAGTCAGATCGGACCAATGAGGAGTTGACTTCAGGTGTGGAGCACCGGTCACTCATGTTGGTAATGACTGGGTCTAGGATATTGTTGCCCCTGGTGGGGGTGTGGATAAGTTGATCCAGGGCATTGGAGTTTCTGAATTCCAGAAAGCGTTGAGCTAAGGAGTTGGTACATGAGTAGTTTTCCCAGTTAATGGTTGGGTAGTTGAAGTCACCCATTATTAGGGTGTTTGGTTGAACCCTAATATTTTCCAGTACATCAAGAAAAGAGGAGTGGGAATCCTGGGGCATGGTGGGGGATCTGTAACAAGCTACAATTTGGATTGCAGTTTTGCCCAGAGTTAGTTGCACTTGGATAACCTCGGATGCATTATGCTGAGCAACTAGCCTGGAGGTGTGGATAGCCTTAATGAATATGGACACATCTCCGCCTTTGGTGTTTCGGTCCAGGTTACATGGCCGAAAAGTGTGGTATGAGTTATAGCCTGGTAGTGCAGGGGTGCTCTCTGGAGCCTTGAACCAGGTTTCAGTCACTGCACAGATATCGATGTTCTCCATTTTAAGGAGTGCCTCGATTGAGTGCATTTTGAGATTTAGACTTGTAGCATTACCCTCAGTTTTTGCGTGCTGTTCCTGTTACAGTGGTGAATTTGTTATTTGAACCTTGCCTAAAAAAAGCACTATAGGGGCAGCAAGAGCCTTAGCCAGTATCCGGAATCTTAGGGGTGACAGGTGCAGTCCATCTGTGGCAAAGCATCGTGGTCTGTCGACCATGTTATCCCAAGCAGACAGATACTGGATCCCCATAGAATGACACCAGAAGCTTAGCCAATTGTTGAAGTCAATCATTGTGTCCTTGTACTGCGGTATAATTCGAGGTGATGGCAGAATGCTACTCAGGGCTAGGGTCATACCTGCCTGGGTTACAAGATCAGAGAGCTCTTCCATGTCTCTTTTCATGTAGTCCAGGGAGGTGCACCAACATGGACAATGACAGAGTCATATTTGTACTTGTTGTGGAGTGACCTGAGTGCTTGGGTTATGTGGTGGATCCTGGCACCCAACAGGCAGCTGACCGTAACCTTCTCCTTGTTTAGCCTGGTGAGTGGGACATCAGTGTGCCTGACTATAGAGTCACCTATAACTAGTGTGTTGGGTATGTTGCTTTGCCTTATTGGTTGTGTGGTTGAGTGGCACTCTGAATCTGTGGGCTACGTGTCATTTGGGTTGGTTTGGAGGATGGAGGTTGCTTGAGTTTCTGCTTTGGTGGTCTCTGTTGCTTATGTTACTATGTGTGGATTTTGGTGGTGTAGATTTAGTGAGACTATGTGATGAGTGTGGTGTGGTGCAAATGTTTACCTTTTCCTTATGACTGTCAAGTTCAGTCTTGGTTGGAGAGAGCTTTACCTCTAGTTTGGCTAGATAAGTGCATCTCTCACAGGTTGTAGTGCTGGGTGGTAGGAGGAGAGGGTTGTCTGTGCACATTAGGCAATTTCTACACTGCCTCAAGATGCCCAGATTCATCAGATAGACAGGAGAGAACACTGGGAGCTGACCTTTGGACATGCCTGAATAAAAAAACTATTTTCCTCTAGATAAGTGAGGAAAGTGAGTACAAGAGCTGTTTTTCTCTAAGCAAGTGAGAAAAGTAAGTACAAAAACTGTTTTCCTCTAGGTAATGAGGAGGATTGAGTGCTATAGTAATTAGTAGCTTATTTAGTGTTTACAAGTTCTGAACAAGTGCTGAGCATGAATAAGCAAATTTAAGTGCTAAAACTAAGAATCTGTATCTGCACTAGACAAGGTACAGGACAGAAACAAGTGCAAATGCAGGCATTCAAATCAGAAAATTGAGAGAGATTGCCCAAATGGACAATAACTACATTTTCTGGGCCAGAACCACTCCTTATATGGTAGACAGGTTACCTAGTGCTTACCACTCCCACTGATAAGCTAGAAGGCTTCTCTCTAACACAGAAAGGTTTGGGGGGGCTCAGAAGCTTACATACAGTCCTGGATACAGCAAATCTGTATCTGGAACACTAGTTACAGAAAAGGTAGGAAACAGGCTTGCAGTTCTTTTTACAGAAAAGTAGCAAAACCAGTAATAAAAACAATTCACATGCAGTGCAAGCTAGCACACATGAGTATGTAGCAATATTAGACCAAACACAGTTTAAAAAATGCAAATAAATTAAAAAGGACTAAAAGCAAGTGCAGAAAGAGTTTATTAGGTAGAATGTGGTAAAGAGATGGGACTGGGGGAGTGCCCCAGATCACATCTACAGTAGGGGTGGGCAACTGCAAAAGCCACCAAATTTAAACTAAAAACCAAAAATAGGAAGGGTGGGTGGAACAAAACAGTTTCAACAGAGATCTAAGCAACAACTAACAGTACAAACTCTAAAACCAAAAAAAATACTCAGCTCTTTATATTTGCAGATTAGTCTCTCAGAACAAGGAGACAACAGTTTCAACAGAGATCTAAGCAACAATTAACAAACTCTATAACCAAAAAATATATACTCTGCTCTGTATATTTGCAGATAGTCTGGAAGGCAGTCTCTCAGAACACAGGTTCCAGCAATTAAATGCAGGCTGTTACTAACAGGTCAAATTTTATGCACGTGATCCTTGACTTAGATGACATACAAGCTGTACAAACCAGTTATACCAACTGAATACACGGCAGAAAATAGCGGGGGGGGACAGTTTCAACAGAGATCTAAGCAACAACTAACAGTACAAACTCTAAAACCAAAAATATATACTCAGCTCTGTATATTTGCAGATCAGTCTCTCAGAACAGGGAGACAACAGTTTCAACAGAGATCTAAGCAACAATTAACAAACTCTATAACCAAAAAAATATACTCACTCTGTATATTTGCAGATAGTCTGGAAGGCAGTCTCTCAGAACACAGGTTCCAGCAATTAAATGCAGGCTGTTACTAACAGGTCAAATTTTATGCAAGTGATCCTTGAGTTAGATAACACACAAGCTGTAAAAACCAGTTATACCAACTGAAGACATGGCAGAAAATATGGGGGGAGGACAGTTTCAACAGAAATCTAAGCAACAATTAAAAAACTCTATAACCAAAAATATATATACTCAGCTCTGTATATTTGCAGATAGTCTGGAAGGCAGTCTCTCAGAACACAGGTCCCAGCAATTAAATGAAAGGTTGAAAGGGAAGGACCAATAACATCATTTATGTAAAAGTTGGACCCCTTGAGCTCTTTGCAAGCCAACCATTGGATAAATACAAGGATATCTGAGAGATAAACTATGATAAATAGTAATACTAATAATAAAAACAGAAAATAGTACAGACCAGTGCAAAAAAATCAATCAGTAATATGCATTGTATTACTTTTGGTGATATTTGTACAGCTAACATGAGAATATTAGATTACATATTGTATCAGAAGTTGCATAACCTTCTTAAAATGCACTCATATTAAATTATTTATGAGTGTACCAAGTCTGAAATTGCCAACCTTTACTAAATGGATATTTGGTTAAAACATCTATGCCAACAAGTCCATTATCTAAAGTGTCTGAAATCCAAGAATACTTCATTTTGAATATTTATATAAGTGGCTTTCTGGTGCCTGATGTATCCTGTATGACATTAGTATGTATGGTACTTTTGGTTTAGTGTGTCTGTTTCTACATTTTACTCTATTTGCAGGAGCCATTTGTTCTCTGTCTTCTTGCCTTTCACTTCAGTTTGGTAAAATGTTTTACAATATACTAAAAAACTTACTATCAATCAAAAATGTTTTGATTAAAAAATAAAATACCCATTGACCATTACTTTTTATTATCAGAGTATTATCCTTAGTATGCTTACCTTATTTATGGATAATATGTCATTGCTAAAACAGAAACGTTCTCCACTGTATCCTTTTGAGGTCCCCATTAGGAAGGACAGCTTTCAAATACTTAGTTTTTAGTAATGCCACTGCATATTTGTTGATGATGTGTTTCTTACAAACATATGCAAAGTGCTCTCTTCTAAAACTATATTACAGTTATGCTATGTTTTATGGGGTGGTTTAATCCATGCACAACAAAACCCATGAATCACCCCCATGCATACTTAATTCTAATTAACTTGAAACAAACTTCTGCATTATAAAGATTGTTTTACTTTATAAAATAAGGCCAATAAATCAAAATCCATGTATAAAGTATTACGCTGTTTGATATATGTATTCAAACCAACAGCATGCTGCTTCCCTGCAAACCATTCTCTACAATGTTGTTACTTTTAACATATTTTATGAATATTGCCTAAAAACAAAACAAAGGAGAAAACAATAAAATATGCAGTAACATTACAGTTATAATAAGTCAACCTGTAGTCATAATAGCCAAGTAATCTCTACTGAGTATAAATAATGACTGGCAGGTTGGAAATTTTCCAGTCATTCATTTTCTATTGCCTGCTTTACCCTCTTTACTCTTGCATGTGAGCCAGAGCATATGGAGCATAGCAAAGCATAGCATAGCATAGTAAGCAGCAGGTAAATTAGAGAGTGATTCCTAGATGAGTTGACATCCGTAAATATGGTGTACACTCTACATAGCACTTTGAGCAATTTCTAACTCACTTGTCTTTGGGGGGGGCCCAAAGCACCTGGTAAAGACCCACATGGACAAAGGAAGGACATGCACTCTACAAAATAATAAACTGCAACCTGAAGTTAAAAAATATTACTTATCACTATGACATCTCCAAACTTTGCAAGTAATTTGTAACATATTTTTCTTTATTAACTCTAAAACCAAAAACATTTTTCTTTATTAAGGCTTCACTTATTTTGTTAAAGTTAAAGCAGCACCATGGCACATCATTAATAATTTGGTAGGACAAAGGAAGAATGAACACGGTTTAGCCATAACACAATTTCAAAGGTAAAGTATTATCTTTCCTTTAAACATCATCATCATCTTGAAGAAAGTTAGAAAACACATTATTAGATAGAGGCTCACTAGCATTATTCAATATTTTTTTTCATATAAGCTAGAATGTTATAATTATACTATAACAGAATGCTAAGTGGCTAGACCGACTACCAACACCCTAGTGAACAACCTATCAACAATTTTTCTTTCAATTTTTTTTCTTATTCTTGTCATTTTATTATATTGTCAAAATTGGGCTTGAGAATTTCATTGAGTTGTTCTTGACCAAGTGGATAGTGGTATAGAGTTCCTTTTTTTATATCAACTGTTTTACTATCCAGTATTCGAAGGTTGATGATAGGTTGTTCACTAGGGTTTGGTTTATTAGAATTCAAACTGCATTAATATTTATTATATTTTTATATATTATATACTTTCGGTTTTTACTTATATAGTGCCTTTAGATATATTAATCATATCACAGCACTTCCATACCACCTCGTTGACATGGTTAAACTCGAGTGTTGGTAGGCGGTCTAGTCACTTAGGTGTTTATGTTTATCTTTATCGATTTATTATACAGATAAACTAAGATTGTTTATCTATGCATCATTTTATTTATTTATTTAAGCTATTTATTAACTGACAGCATGCACGATGTAAACTTTTGCACATGTATTTTAGTTTTGGGAGATGTTGCGCTTTTTATCAACTGGCGCTTGGCCGGTATGGCATGGTTCGTTGGAGATGGAAATTTTGTGTAATTTTGTACTAGTTCTATTACCATACTCATGGACAGTCCAGCGATTTTTATGTACTGCATTGGGATTAATCCCACACAGTTAAAAGGTGTTTATTGTTAAGATGGTGTATGGAGTTCATTTTGTATTATTTGTTAGTGATGGTTTGCATTTTATAATTTAACATGTTCAATACAACTTTAAAGAACTGTACCTTTAAGTACTTCCTGAAAGAACAAGGGGCGTGTTTGAATGATTAGTATTTAACGATTATTTTCAATGGCGTGAATGTTTTTAGGTATCTGAGGAAGTTAGTGCAAGGCACTAACGAAAAGCTTTGAGTATAGCACTTACTGAACTTGTTGGATTGGCCTGTGTTGTGTTCCCGGCTGCTTGAGTTAGCGGTGGTTTTTGCTGGTTTGTTTTTTGTCTTCGAAATAATTTACACCTAGAGTCATCATTAAGAGTTAACTGCAGATGCACTTGGAGGTGTCACTCAGATGTAATGAGTTAAGGGGAAGTGTGCCATCATATAATGAGTTCCCCTCGGTATGAGTGTGAATGCACTCACAGTGCATGTCTGTAAATCAGGACTCCACTGGGTGTAACAACTGGTGCTCATGATACTCATCATCCATGTAGGGAGCCAGAACCACCTCATCCCTAACAGATGGGTCAGCTGGCAGTGAGTGGCCACTCACTCCCATCCTCCACAATCAGCTCCTACTGGCACCCAAACCACTAATCAATCTTGGTTCACATGTGTCATAGTGGGAGCACTGGCTGGCAAGAATAATAATATTAGCTATTAGGGTAATAACAGAAATTATATGCCTCTAACTTCATTAAATTTAAAAACAGAAATAATGGTTAAAATATTGGCATCTACATTAGAATAGATTTTACCTATATTAATTTCACATGGACAGAGAGATTTGTAAAGTAAGGCATGGACTTGATATTTGGTGGGTATTGGATATTTTTAATAAAAAGAAACTAAAAATAATGAAGCAGGTATACTTCTTTTTGATATCAAAAAGTATTTCATTCAGTAGAATGGGAATTTTTATGTAGTTCTCAGGGGGAAAAAAGAGAATTGGAGAAAATGTTACAAAATTGATTGAATCAATGTTTGCGAAACTCAAAATATATTTTAGTGACTGATGATATGAGGCAGAAAAAGCCAAAGCCACCCACTGTCCCCTGTGGTTTACTGTCATAATCTCAAAATTAAAAAAAAAAATGTGTACTTATTAGCGAAGTGTTTCACCGAAAGTACACATTACCGAATGTCCCTAATGTCACAAAATAGCTGTTAATGCCAAAATTGTCGATCACGACATTTTCAGCACTTAACAGCAATCCCACCCTTCCCGTAACTCCCTAACTAGCTAACCTAACATCCCATTTATGCAGGGGGCAAGCCCCCCTGCACCCACCTGTGGAGGGCTGCACCCCCCCACACCCCCCCAACTTAATATTCCAACTCCAAGATCACACTACAGTGAGGAATGCAATGTATTTCCCTAACCACACTGTACCGTGATCCCTTTACATGAGTGAACGTTATATTTGAGAATGCACAGTCCATTCGCAAAAATGACGTTCGCTCATGTAACCTGCACACATATGAAGTATTCGAACATCTGTTGTTTGAATACTTCATAGCCGTGCAATCACACTACGACATTCCAATGGTAAACTGTCTCCTGCTTTATATATTTTAGTAATAGAAAAATCTGCAATTAAAGTGAGATAAGAATTACAGAAAGTTTATGGTGAAAGTATTAGGAAAACTTATTTCAAATTGTTTGCAAAATGAGTTTCTCTCTCTTTTTGCCATATAACTAAAATTTTATGAAAAGTTCTAGTATGTTCAGAACATTTTGGACATATTTGGGTCTAATTTGTAATGAACAAAATTACTGGTTATGAAGCTAGCAGAAAAAAGGAGGACAAGTCATTGTGGTGGAATAAAGGAAATGTTAGTCTCGCTATATTTAAGATTAATCCTAAGAATAAAGTTAATCAATTCTATTGACAAAATTTTACAAAGAATAGACTACAAAAAAGGATATAATTAGTTCATGGCCACTACTGAGAAAATCTTACAAAAAACAGAATACAAAATAAAGGATACAATTTTTAAACAAAATGTAATATTAATCCTAATACTGATAAAATTAATTCTTTTAAGGCAATGGTGCATATTCAATAAAGCCTACATGGTCCGCTAAAACCATGTGTGTATTGAGGCACAATGCACACATGATAATGCACCATTTTGTACTCAGCAGAGATGCGCGAACATGGTAAACATAGTGGCATGGTAATAACAGCATAAGCAGCTGAGTTTGATGCTAATTAACCAATTCAAGATGGAGGAGCTATTCAACAAGCTGTAAAGCAACCATGTAGACTCAGTGCTTTTTCCCTGCGAATTGGAAAAAACTATTTGTATACAGCCATGGAAACTAGGCTACATGGAAAGAATGTTAAGGTTGCTGTTGTACGTATTCATGTTCTTAGCCTCTCTACTAGACAAACTCTTGCAACTACCTTTTTATTACCCTCTCTCCTTTATGGTGCCCCTCTCCTCACTAATATCCAAAATTCTACAAAATCCAAACTTGCTATGTGTTACAACAGAATAGCAAAATTTTCCACCAAGGCTACATTCTCATCCCACCATTGTAAGTCACTGAAACAATTAGGGTGGCTGGAACTCCCCCACCATCTCTCATTCACCCAACTAACTACTGTGCACAAAATAATCTACAGACCCACAGACTGTCCTGCTCTCTCAACTCTACTTGCCAAATACCATTCCAGCAGGCATCTAAGATCTGAAAATCATCTACTTCTAAAAGCAGATAAGCCCACCTTACCTGCTGGTCAACTCCTCTATGCCTTCACCATCGCCAAACTATGGAACTCACTTCCGCCTTCTATAAGAAACACAGGCAGCACCACCACCTTCATACAAATGCTGAAAAATCATCTCAACTCTTCCTGGCTATGTTCCTGCTCTATAACCTAACCTCTTCACTCTCCTTATATGATTACTAAACTCCTATGTCTTTTGCTACTAGTGACTGATGATATTTTCTCCATATTTATTTTTATCTTCACTTGTTGATTCTGGTGCAATAAAACTGATCTCTGTTTATACCAATCTGATTGAATTCTGCTTTAATGTATATTTTTCTGTATATATTGCTGTAATCAAACTTGATTCCTGCTTTTATGTATATATTCTGTATATGTTACTATATTTACTATCTGTGGCACTGTTTCTGCTTCTGTACTAATTAATGTTTATATTTTTTTCTGTATCTTGTTGGAGCTTTTCTCCCCGGGCCTCCACTGAAAATGGGCTCTTTTAGGCCCAGTGGAAATATCCAGGTAAACAAATACAATAAATAAATGTATATGTGCAGCAGGCCCAAGTCTATGCTGCTGCAGTTGCTAATAGACCATGGCCAAGAAGGAGAAGGGTGTTTAGACCCTGTTTAAATTTTCATAACCTACATGAGGTGGAAATTGTAGAGAGCTACAGGGTGGATACAGACACACTACAGGAACTGTGCAACCTCTGTCATCCTCAACTGAGAGCAAGGGCAAACCAAGGCGAACCAATCCCAGTGGAGATTAAGATATGTGTAGCACTTAGAATTTTAGCTACAGGAACCTTCCATAGACCAACAGTAGACATGCTGGGGGTGTCACATGCATCAGCAACCAGGATCCTCCATCAATTCCTGAATGCTATGCTACAGTATGCCAGTGAGTACATATATTTTCCTAGTACCCCTGAGAATGGAGCCAGAACTATGTAAGAGTTCTACCCTGTAGCACACTACACTGAAGTCCTGGGTGCCATAGGCTGTACACATGTAAAAATTAAAGCACCACCTGGGGAATAGGGAAGGGTGTACATAAATAAAGGGCTACCATTCCATTAATTGCCAGGTCAAGTGCAACACTAAGGGAATCATCCTGAATGTGTGTGTTGGCAACCCAGGCAATTACCACAACTCACATGGGGGATGCAGGTTATACACTGGAACTCTGGCTGATGACGCACATCAGAAATGCACACACACTAACTAAAGAATGCTATAATGAGGCACACATTCAAACATAAAATATCATAGAGCATGTGTCTGAGCTACTGAAGTTATGGTTCCAGTGGCTGGATACACTTGAGGGAGCTCTACAGTACAATCCCATACATTTGCTGAAGTATTCACCACTTCAGTCAATGCTTCACAACATTATCCTGAGAAAACAGCTTCAGCAGGAACAGCAAGGGGAAGGGCCACACATCCCACAACCACTGGCAATGTCATCACAGCCACACACAGGTGAGAAGTCAGAGGGCAACCTTGCTGTAACCCACCAAGCTGGGGGGGCTCCACTCCCCCACAGCCTCCCCAACTCTATATACCAACTGCAAATTCACACTACAGTGGAGAAAATGGCAAATTTATAAAAGGGTTTGTTTAGCTTACCTTATGCACCGTGGTGCTTCCTTGCTGTTGGCCAAATATTACACTTTAATGACTTTCTTTACAATGGATTGCCTGTTTGATAAAACATGGAAAAGCTGTTCAATAAAAAATATGTTCAATGGGTAAACATAGACCTGGCTTTCCCATCCCCAAAACAACAGACAAATGACATTTTGTACCAAACAAGGAATAAACATCAGTCAGTTGTTATAAGTGCTTTCAAACAAACTATCTCAAAAACATGTGTACACACTTACCACAGAACAGTCATTTTTATGCAATTGCCAGTCACCTTTACCTGTGCCCAGCACTCCCCTAGAGGTGTCTATGGGCCATCCTAGAAAGCTAACGTCATTGACAATATCGGACATTTACATTTCACTGAAATAATATGGAATAGTGTAAATCAAAACAGCTGTAACAGTAACATGTTATGAAAGTTAATAAGGCTGTGCAACTGAGAATGTAAAATACTCTGGCAAAAATGCCAATGCCATCAGTAAACTTCTAAGAAGTGCATATGGATAAAAGTTACATTTGCTAATATGTGTGTGTGTGTGTGTGTGTGTGTGTGTGTGTGTGTGTGTGTGTGTGTGTGTGTGTGTGTGTGTGTGTGTGTGCGTGTGTGTAATATTTTTCTAGTTACATGTGAGCAAATCCAGTATATAACTGAAAAATTCAATTATGCCTTATCAAGACCAGTAGTCTTTTGTACAGATAAATTCAAAGTAATAGCAATCTTTTATGTGTTATCCACATACACAACTCTCATCACCTTCAGTTTCCCCTAGCTGCACAGTTACCTTTTTATACTGTCGATTCAGGCCTGTGAGCACAGCAAACATGCAAATGTGGTGTGAACTCATCAGAATTGCTGAATCCCAAATTCCTGACTCTGTCTAGCAGGTGTAAACATAGTGCAGGCACTCCATGAGTATTTTTTGCTAATGGATTGCAACTGTGAATGACTATGATAGGGAGAAGGAAATCACAACAGCAATTTAGACTCCCTTACCTCCAGTGGATGTGTCAGCCAGGTTACACTTACAAAGTGTAGAAATAATTGTATCAAGGTTTTAAATTTAAGTAAGCAGCAGATATTCTCAATTTCTGTTCAGTAATATCCAGACTTTCCTGCTTTTGTGGAAAACTGTATATGTTTGGCATTTAGTATTCATAGACATTTTAAGGACAATGATACAAGATGTCTTACAAACTGCATGTCTCAGATTACTGCTCAGATAAGAGAAGAATGGCCATACAAAAATAAGATAGAGCTGCATTGCTGCAAACCATAGACTTAAATGGTCACTCGTTGCACTACATCTGAAATTAACACATGTACAAACAACTCAAAAGTGTGCAAATGCCATATGTCTTGTTAATACTGTGGATCATTTGAGACTTGCTTGTATACTCAATAATTTTCATTCCTATTGCTAAGCTGTTTCCTTGGTAAAGAGGGATAAGACAAGCTTACTGTGTTTTGTAGGCTCATCAGTGTGAAAATTCAAATCCAGACTTGTGTAAAAATCTTCATGTGTGATATCATTTATTTTGTAAAGTTGTTTATTTTATAATTTTTTTAATACCACTATTTGCATGATGTGTGGCTTACTACAAACACAGGAAATACAAAAAGAGTGCTCAGCAGCCAGTATAGTCACAAAGCCTTAACGCAATTTTATTAAAACAAGGAATAAATAGCGTTTTCGCTACTGCATCAATGTAGCTTCATCAGAGGCTAAAAACACAAAAAAGGCGCCAACCAGAATTTATACTACAGGCAGCCTTGTTAAAAATCAGCTGTTGTACATAATACATCACTTCCTTAAAGTAATTAGATATTTTCAAAGCAATATTTCTTAAAAAACAGTTTCAACAACCATCTAAAGAATTTCCTACCCTTCCAATAAAAACAAATACATTGGAAATAAATGCATTTAAAATAAAATAATACACATATATATGTATATAAATATAAAACACATATATATAAATAAATAACACATGTATGTAACCCTAATAGCAGTATTATATGCAAAAGTATTGTACTGCGTATTTGACAAATTTATTTGATCTATACTGGACAGAATAAATCTGATTTAATCCCTATTGTGAATGAATTCGTATTATAATTATGATTATAATAAATCAGCGTAGATAGGACCTGTATTTTAACACAGGGGCTATATTGCAGCTTTCGTTTAAGCCTGGCATGTTAAAGGCATCTAACTTGAGCTGCCAATGTAATTCTAAAATTTCTAGTAATAAAGAAATAGGTCCTCCCCTGATAGACTTCTGTTTACAGTCAATACCCATAAACACAAAATTATGCCCATGGTTAGATTCCACATGTTTGGCAAGTGCGTTCTCACTCTTTTTATTCCTAATGGCATATATGTGTTGATATATGCGCTCTCTGAATTTTCTATCAGTTTTTCCGACATAAAATGCCAGACAACATACACAGAGAGCAACATATATAACAGATTTTGTGTCACAATTTATTCTACAATTTATCCAATATTTGATGTGACCTATGCTAAATGAACTACCTGTTCGCAAAACATGACACCAGTTGCAGGACCCACAAGTGAAACACCCTTTTGTTTTTTGGAGAGCTTGGGTTGATGCATTTGTTTGTAATAATTCTTTAATGTTATTACCTCTCCTAAATGTAATCCTTGGTTTATTGCCAAGTTTCTCAACTAACAAAGAATTATTAGTGATGAAATACCAGTTCTTGATAATAATGTCAGATATTTCTTTTGAATTTAAATTAAAGACAGTAGAAAATGAAAGAGAAAAGTCACTTCTAGATTCCTCAATGACAGTGACAGGACTAAATCCTGTACCTGTCACCTCCATTACAGTGCCTTGTTCACTTGCGTTTACGATTCCATGGTCAAATACTATGGGACAAATAATCCCATACCTTCTTTTATTAGAAACTTCTAATGTTATTTCTTCTATAACTGAAGAACGGAAGAGGGGGAATCCACAAATCCTACCAGTAATTGGAATGTAGTTAGAAGAAGCAACAGGAATAAGAACAAAGTAGGGGGGCATGTGACCCAACCCATAAATGCTACTAATTTGAAAAACGATAACCAGCATTTTTTAGGGAAAGCACCCAATCAAGATCAGGGGAGGAAAAAGAACAAGAAATGGAAGAATTAAATGTTGAAACACTATCCCTAGAGGCTTCTAACTACCCAAGTATTGTCAAGAATAGGAAAGGGGACTTCACTATCTATAATTTTTCATCACTTACTCTAGAACCAGAGTTAGTTGAGTTGCTTTCACTAGGTTACAATTTTGTACCATCAAAACATTTTGATGTTGTTAAAGTACTTATTGATCTTAAGTGCTTCGTTAGGAAGCTTAATTTAAAACTTTTGTTTAATAATTCTAACAAAGAAGACAGAACCGCATTAAAGCTTCCGAGCACTTTTAACCCCCCTTTGCATGTAGGCTTACGTATTTTTGAAAATGCCTGCGAATTAGACATTAGACATCTAGATAAAACAAAGGGGGTTACGAAAAGCACTTTTAACATCACAAAGGACCAGTTGCAGGCCCTTAACCAACTTAAAGAATCCTCTGTCAGGGTCATGAAACCAGACAAAGGAGGGGGCCTCGTTGTCTTTTAACATATGTTGTACAACGAAAAAATGTTATTGGTTTTGGATACACCTGCTTACAATCACTCATCCCTCAATGAAATGAACATCAATATTCATAGGATTAAGGGTTACTATAGGGACCTCTTCATTGAAGGTAGAATAGACCTTGAGACTTATGAATATATTAACATCACTCAACCGAGGACGCCCGTTATGTTTGGTATACCCAAGATTCACAAGAATCTTGGGGATCCGCCTATGAGGGCATTGGTTGATGGAAGGTCCTCCATTTCTTATCCATCAGCCAAGTATATAGATTTTCTGTTAAACAAATACTTGGAATACATTCCAAGTATTTGTAAAGACTCATGGAGTTTTTTAGGAAGTATCAATAATATTGAATTTGACAGCGAGTACAATTTTTTGACAGTCGATGTGGTCGATCTATACACTTCAATACCACATTTGGAGGCTATTGAGTGGTTGGAGTTGTTACTGTCCGAATTAAAAGCTCCAAGAGATGAGATCAACAATATTACAGAACTTTTAGATATAGTTCTGTCCTCTAATTTCTTTGTTTTTGGAAAAGATTATTATATCCAGAAACAGGGCGTTGCCATGGGCTCTCCGTGTGGTGCCATTGTAGCCAACTTGTTTATGGCACATTGGGAGAGAAAATTTGTTCTGAACCATCCATCATGGAAAGACAGAATATGTCACTACACCAGATTCCTTGATGACATTTTTATTCTGTTCAAGGGCAATGAAGAAGAGGCACGGTCATTGATTGATTATTTCAACAACACTACAACATTCCTTAGGTTTACTTCTAAATTTGATACTTGTGAGATAGACTACTTGGATGTGAAACTGAAGAAGGATACAAGTAATCTTAGATTTATTTCATCTATTTATCGTAAGGATACTTACATTAACTCATTCTTACACTACACAAGTGCCCACCCATACAAACTAAAAAAAGCAATTATTAAAGGACAACTAGTCAGGGCTGTTAGAATGTGTAGTGAACTTAAAGAATTTGAGAAAGAATGTACTGTCCTTACTGAATTTTTCTTGGACAGGGGTTATCCACCTTCAGTTATAGAAGAAATAACATTAGAAGTTTCTAATAAAAGAAGGTATGGGATTATTTGTCCCATAATATTTGACCATGGAATCGTAAACGCAAGTGAACAAGGCACTGTAATGGAGGTGACAGGTACAGGATTTAGTCCTGTCACTGTCATTGAGGAATCTAGAAGTGACTTTTCTCTTTCATTTTCTACTGTCTTTAATTTAAATTCAAAAGAAATGTCTGACATTATTATCAAGAACTGGTATTTCATCACTAATAATTCTTTGTTAGTTGAGAAACTTGGCAATAAACCAAGGATTACATTTAGGAGAGGTAATAACATTAAAGAATTATTACAAACAAATGCATCAACCCAAGCTCTCCAAAAAACAAAAGGGTGTTTCACTTGTGGGTCCTGCAACTGGTGTCATGTTTTGCGAACAGGTAGTTCATTTAGCATAGGTCACATCAAATATTGGATAAATTGTAGAATAAATTGTGACACAAAATCTGTTATATATGTTGCTCTCTGTGTATGTTGTCCGGCATTTTATGTCGGAAAAACTGATAGAAAATTCAGAGAGCGCATATATCAACACATATATGCCATTAGGAATAAAAAGAGTGAGAACGCACTTGCCAAACATGTGGAATCTAACCATGGGCATAATTTTGTGTTTATGGGTATTGACTGTAAACAGAAGTCTATCAGGGGAGGACCTATTTCTTTATTACTAGAAATTTTAGAATTACATTGGCAGCTCAAGTTAGATGCCTTTAACATGCCAGGCTTAAACGAAAGCTGCAATATAGCCCCTGTGTTAAAATACAGGTCCTATCTATGCTGATTTATTATAATCATAATTATAATACGAATTCATTCACAATAGGGATTAAATCAGATTTATTCTGTCCAGTATAGATCAAATAAATTTGTCAAATACGCAGTACAATACTTTTGCATATAATACTGCTATTAGGGTTACATACATGTGTTATTTATTTATATATATGTGTTTTATATTTATATACATATATATGTGTATTATTTTATTTTAAATGCATTTATTTTATATGTATCTGTTTTTATTGGAAGGGTAGGAAATATTATAGATGTTTGTTGAAACTGTTTTTAAGAAATATTGTTTTGAGAACATCTAAATACTTTAAGGAAGTGATGTATTACATATAACAGCTGATTTTAATAAGGCTGCCTGTAGTATAAATTCTGGTTGGCGCCTTTTTTGTGTTTTTAGCCTCTGATGAAGCTACATTTATGCAGTAGCGAAAACGCTATTTATTCCTTGTTTTAATAAAATTGCGTTAAGGCTTTGTGACTATACTGGCTGCTGAGCACTCTTTTTGTATTTCTAAAGTTTGTTTATACGAGTTTACAAACACAGGAAACAGATAAATGCAGTAAATGTCATGTAATTATTCTTCTATGATAACTATAACATAAACTATACCTGTGTCTGCTAAACACAGTGATCAACACAATATATACTATCTGTAGATCACGGTTCAAGTTCCACATTTGTCTTTTAAGGATGAACCCTAATAAGCACTGTTCACAAAAATAAAACAAGGTGAGCTTTGCTTGTCACATTTGCAAATCGCTTACCTTCGAGCAAACCTGTACTAATGGCCCACACACAAAGCAGACAGCATGCAGGCATTGTTGATTTCAAAAAGTATACATTGTTGCATCTTTTGCTTTCCATCGTGCAAACCCACTAAATGGGGTTGAGCAGCAGTTAGCAACCTTCCTCAGTACGTGCAGGTCTAGATCACCTGCAGCCAGAAAGCAGAGAGTAGACAATTTCAAAATGGATACATTGTATCCTCTATGGTTTGCCACTGCACAAACATGCTAAGCAGTGTTGAGCTTCGGTTAACACACATACTTAATAATGAATATGAAAATATACAGCTGTTTCTTAACTGTTCCTGTGGCAGCAGGTGTAAATGTAGGGTTGCAATACAGATAAGCCTGGGTTGTAATCTAGCACACTTCCAATTATATTAATGCTTGTCCACTCAGTTTTAAAAAACAAATGAAAAAAAATTCAAACATAATTATAAATAACAATAAGTATGTGTAGCAGTGGAACTCATATGAATTATATGTGTAACAGAAGGTATACTGAATATTATGTTTCTGTAATTACAATTGTGTTCTCCAGCCCTAAATGACCTTCAGACCTCAATGATACTTATACACACATGAATGTATAAATCAGGACCCTCTCAGGTCACACACATACCTATTTAACCCCTCAGTCTGTCATATTCATATATATATATATATATATATATATATATATATATATGTGTGTGTGTGTGTGTGTGTGTGTGTGTGTGTGTGTGTGTGTGTGTGTGTGTGTGCATGTGTGTGTGTATATAAAATTAATCAGCTTGTTCAATAAGCACTTCTTCCATGGCAAGGCAAGGATGAAAATTCACCTATGTGGAAGAATATGTTTTGTCTCTAAGGTATAGGTTTGAATCCCACATTGTACAAATTAATTTTGTCAGTGTATAAAGCCAAACCAAAAATGTGAGAGGTTATATAATTTATACCCCAATACATGTATGCAAATTTAAATCAAGTAGCAGGTACAGCAGCATCCAAATGAAAACTAATGCCAATTGTCACATTCCCCTTCTTAGTTCATAAACTACTTTCCTCACAGTTTAGCACTGTTGCTCTCCACTTAAGGTCACACTGACACAGTTGGCATAGTTTTTCAGGTTTGTGCACTAGCAGTAAATGTGATAATATGAATTGGCGGGAGAGCACTATTAACTGTTGCTGTTTGCCCTGATCATACATGGCTGGAGCTAGAAGGGAAGGTGCCCAATTTAGGGCTCAGAGGTGGTGCATCTAGGAGTCCAGAATCTTTACTGGAGTCCTTGTAAAGTGCCACAGCTGAAGGCTGCTACAAGGGGACTATATTGGCTCCCAGTGCATGTCTGAGCATGGAATAGTCTAGCCAAGGCTGCCTCCAGTGCGACTGACATACCACACACTGGAGAACAGTGTAGGCACTACTATAATGACCCCAAAAATCACAAGCAGGATATACTCCATGAGTGGCTGGCTGAGTTTAGGACAGTTGATACCCCACAGTTGTGTAAGTATACAGATAAAAATAATTTATATTAGATAGAAAGCTGCATATAGTCAAGGCTGGTATGCCTGATGCTCTTTTCTTTTACTCTTGTTTTCTTTCTACAGCTAATCAGGACATCCTGGTGAACAGAGAAGCCCATGATGAGAGTCTAGAGAGACTGTGTGAAGCAAGTGGTATGTATGCAGCACAACATAAGTATGATTTTAGCTGAAGTATTGCTCTTCTATACAGTAGTAGCTAAATTAAGCATGCATGTCCTAACTGTAAAAGCAAGTATGCATGCTTCAGTCTGTAGCATAAGCCAGCTGTAGCAGTCAAGTGTAATACTGTAGTAAGAGATTGTAGGTTCAAATGCAAAAGGAACAAATATATCTTAAACTCCTTTAAAATATGACATAATTTAATATCAACAGAATTGGAATAAATGCCCTGCTGTTGACTTAATCTGTATAATTTGGCCAAGCATATGTGTAGTATGTGCACATTGCAAGGATTACTTTGAACAATCATTACTTATAGTTTGTAGTTATTAAGATGTATACATAAATGTAAAAGTATAGATAAATACTTAATTATTGTGATAATGCATTGTATGTCACAAATGATGGTACTAATTATCTCTTTTTTCTCTTACCCCAACCCTTATCTCTCTTTATTTTTCTGTGTGTTGACAAAATGTTTCCATGTCATCCATCTCTGACAAATCACAAAATACTTTACAGCACAGGGAGGTAGGCCAACCCCATGGCTCAGCTTGCCCTGCTCCAGTGGCTCCTGCACCAAACCTCAGCAGATCTGGGACCCAATCTGTCAGTACTGCCTTTGCTGCCCCTGTACTACCTGGGCCCTCCACATCAGGTAGTACTACCCCAACAGCTGGTGCTGTGGTACCCTCCATGAGTACTGGCAGAAGTGGGGATTTTACCACCCTCCAGAAGTAGTGAAGCTTGGAGTGTAGTGTTGCACATAGCACCATTGGTGCACACCTATGCTGGATGGAGAAGATGCTCTTTTTATGGTCCATAGGAAAAGACGTCAAGCACTCCCAGCAGCCAGTGGAGTAAGGGGACAGTTATGACATTCCTGCAGGTAAGGACTAGATTCTCACTGTCCCCATGTTGGACAGGCATGGGTATTTATTGTCCCCTCCCTAACCCCAATTTTGGTATCCCCTAACTTGTTGTTTTCCTCACTGTCTTTGTGTCTTGTCTTATTTGTCCTGTTTGTTTGCATTTGCTTTCTCACCTACCCTTCTTACCTGACCCAAAAATACTTACATCCCTTACCCAACATTCCTGTCTTACTGAAGTAAAAAAAAAAAAATGAGCACTTGACACACAAAAAAATATCGTTCCACACATAGCTCTCCACTTTGCACACGTGTCTTCTCAACACACTTGATTTAGTCCATTTGGCTATATGACATGATTGTGTTTTTGTCACCCCTCTTTGTTGAGGTGACAGTTCAAATTCAGCTAATTTTCTGTACATATTTCCATTTTGCACTGTTGAAGAAGCGGATAGCTATGGTTCTTTTCTTCCTCCCTCCTGCACATTCCTCTATTACTTTCCCTTTGTTCTTCTCCTTGCTTGGCCCCCATTTCACTACTTTCTTATCTACCCGATTTTAACATTCTTAATATGGTCAAAAAAAAGTATCACACACCACACACATGAGTGAAAAAAAACAGTGAAGCCCTTCACCTTTTGTTCTCTGTGTTTGTGTGGAGTTTGACAGCATGCACCAATGCCGAGTGATGGTGAACAGCTCATTCATGGTGTGGTTACCTCCGGGTAATGCTGCTTAAACATGCTGCCTAAGGTAACACACAGTGAATGTAGGATAAAGAATTATGTCATTGCATTATAAATATATTTTTAAAACTATTAGATACATGTTCATTTGAACTCTGCATCACTTGGACTCAAAAAGAAATCTCTCAGTCCATTTACACCTGCTGCCACAGAGTCTGCTAAGTAGCAGATGTGTTTCTTACACTCGGTACTATCCACACTGATGACTGCTGCACCTCTCCACTTAATGTGATTGCTTGGAGGTAAGCAAACCAATATAAGTGTTATAATTTTATCAATGAAACAGAGGTTCACATTTGCTTGTTGCTTAACTAAGTGCAAATGGGGAAAGCAGTATAAAAGTTTATCACACATGCACAAACACTTTACCATTAATCGCACAAACTAGCTTCTAGCTCTATGGAAAGTTCTCATTAGCATGTATTATTTATGTTTACTGCCTATGTAATCTTCATCCCATGAAAGTGCATGTAAAAACACAAAGGGGAAAGCACTTTTTAAGGAAAGAACACATATTTACACTGTAGCCATGTGTTACCTGCACCCATGCACTTGAAACTTGGTCTCTCAGTACTTGTTCCCAAATACATCGACTACACTATAGAAATAAATAAAAAATGCTTTCTTATATACCATGTACATCTTTATAGTAACGATAAACATTCATATTTTCCAGTACTTCTAGTAATGTGTATAACTGTTTGCATATAGTTTGCAAAGCTGTCTTTTTAAGGTATACCTGAACACTGGAAACACAACAGCAAATGCTATACTTTGCAGATTCACCAATATAGTAACATGCAGATCTTCATTGTCTTGACAGTTGCACATGGCTAGCCATTCATTTCAGATGGGCCTCCCAATATCCTTTGTCAAACATCCAGTGCTGATGTCTTTCACTATAAATTGTCCTGCAACATTATAAAAGTCTGACTTGTGTGGTGGCCCTTGCATTAAATACTGTGTTCTCTAGTAGGTAGAGGTTCTAATCTCACTGCAGCCATCTTGTGTGTGTGTGGAGGGGTCTGTCAAGTCAAAAAAAGTATAACTATGTATCCTGCAGTCATTAGTACAATCCCATGGAGTACCAATATTTTGACAGCTGTATATGTATAGACATCCATTTAATTTGGGCCTCTCATCTTCTTTCAAATATCCAGTGATGATGTCATCCACTATAAATTGTCCTGCAGCATTGTAAAAGTTAGACATGTGCCATGGCACTTGCATTATGTACTGAGTTCCCTAGTTGGTGCACTTAGCTAGGAGTCTAATCTCACTACAGTCCACTTGTGTGTGTATGTGTGTCTCTGTCTAGTCAGAAGAGCAGAACTGTGCATCCTTCTGTCATCAGTGCAATCCCATGGAGTACCAATATTTTGAAAGTTCTACATGCCTACACATTCATTTAATGCAGGCCTCACAACATCAGATCTCAAGCAACCAGTGGTGATGTCATCCACTATGAATTGTCCTGCAGCATAATAAAGGTCAGGCGTGTTCTGTGGTGCCTTTATTAAGTGCACTTTGCAAATATGTAGGTAGGGTATATGTAGGTGCGGGTTCTCTTCTCACTGCAGTCAATTGGTGTGTGTGTGTGTGTGTGTGTGTGTGTGTGTGTGTGTGTGTGTGTGTGTGTGTGTGTGTGTGTGTGCGTGTGTGTGAAAGTGCATGTTCACTTGGTTGACATTCAAGAGATCATTTTACACCAGCTTGTCAGACACTGCTGTTACCATCTTACTCTCACCAGACACTTTTACACCAGCATGTCAGACACTGCTATTATTATCCTCTTCTCATAAGACACTGCTGATGCTATCATCTATAAAGTGTTGTGGAGCCTATAAAAGCCAGACTTGTGCTGTGGCGCTTGCATTAAATACTGTGTTCTCTAGTTGGTGTACTTAGGTAGGGGTTCTGTTCTCACTGTATTCAACGTGTGTGTGTGTGTGTGTGTGTGTGTGTGTGTGTGTGTGTGTGTGTGTGTTTAGTTGGTTGACATTCAAGAGACCATTTTATACCAATATGTAGGACACTGCTATTACCATCTTCTTCTCACCAGACACTGCTGATGTCATCAACTGTAAAGTTTTGTTGGACACTATAAAAGCCAAACTTGGGCCATGGCTCTTGTGTTAAGTATTGTGCTGTGTAAATAGGTAGGTAAGGGTCCTATTCTCATTGTGGTCAATTGCTGTGTGTGTGTGTGTGTGTGTGTGTGTGTGTGTGTGTGTGTGTGTGTGTGTGTGTGTGTGTGTGTGTGTGCGCACGCGCACGCATGTGTGTGTTCACTTGGTTGACATTTAAGAGAACATTTTGCACCAGCATGTCAGACAGTACTACTACCATTTTCTTCTCACCAGACCCTAGCTGCTGATGACAATTTTAGAATGATATTGTAGTCCACAGCTATATCAAACCCAACTCTGAACATCTCATTGTAGCATTCAATGTGGATGTCATCCTATATAACATGCACTCTGACAGGATTCGAGACAAACCTGTGATGTGTCAGTAACATTAACTACCATTTTTGCAAACTAGTTTACCTACACATATAGGGGTTCTAATCTGACAGCAGGTGACTTGCATGTCTGTACATACACCTATCACTTTTGAGACAATTTTACACAGGGATGTGACTCCATATCCATATTCTACACTCCTCCCAACATGTTCTCCTCAGCATATAATGATGCTATCATACTCCATAAAGTGCAACATGATATTGTTACTGTCAGACATATGTGATGTTGCTATTGTGACATTGCATGGCATTCATATTTTATACCTACACAGGTGTAATGTTCAAATCAGGCCCGGTTTACTGGTGTATGTGTGTGTGTGTGTGTGTGTGTGTGTGTGTGTGTGTGTGTGTGTGTGTGTGTGTGTGTGTGTGTGTGCGTGTGTGTGAGTGTGTGTGTGTGTGTGTTTGTGTGTGTATGTGTGTGTGTGTGTGTGTGTGTGTGTATGGTTGGTAATATGTTATAGCCATTGTATGATCTTTATAATCATTCTTCATTGCACTACCAGTTAGAAAACCTTTCACATAGTTCCATGTTTCCACCATCCTCTTTTTTTCCACTGGCCACACAACATCCTCCTGCACAGGAGTGGAGAATGTACTCATGTCAAATATCCATACACACATCATGAAGCAGAGTCCTTCCATGAGTTTCTGCAAGCCATCTCAAGACCACTGCATGTGTAATTGCTAATTCTGTCATGGTGTGGTGCACATGTCCCATATGGACATTAGCAAGATATAATGCAATCAAACATGTATACCCATATGTGCAATAGGTTTAGTATCTTCCATAATATAGATATAGTGATTTTTTACAGGTTATAATAATGGCGGGGATTTCATGTATTGTTGGTCATTAGCTTAATAATGTCCTATGACCCTATGAACGGTTGACATGTCAATGTTGCTGTTATTGACATGCTATAATGAGGTATAGCTGCACAATATGACTATAAAAGGGTCTTACAATTTGTGACATGAACTGATGTATCAATTCATACATTACATGGTCACATAAGTCTTGTCTCATACACATGATTGTTATTCTGTATATACACAACCAATGTATCACATGTTTTGATGCAGTTGTAACCTTGTGGAATTCATTGTATGTGCAGTTGTGTTGCTACACCCAAGGATTAGCAAGGTGATCAGCAGGACCACTGTGTGACTATTAGCATTTGTGTCAAGAAATGTTCTGCATGTGCCACAAAAAAAAAAACTGTTCTCTAATGTGTCCTGATATGGCATCAGGCCACTCAAACACAGCTTGCTCGTGAAACACATATAGGCATATGTTGTGCTAGTGAAGTGAGTTGTATGACTGTGTGTATAACAACAGTGTATTGAATGTGATGAATGACCAAGGCTGTATAGAGGTCTTGTCACAAATCTTTTATTCCAATACATATGAAATGTTAAGTGAAATACACAACTAAGCACAGCTCTGTGTGCGGATGTCAACAGACATACCCACCCAGAGGACATAGACAATCTGCTAGCTGACAGTTTGCCTCACATGTCACCACTTTGTCACCACTGGCCATCAGCCAAAGTATACATGCAAACATTACTCATTTTTTTTCTCAGTAGGGCAGCACATCTGTGTGCTCTCTATGGCTAGTAACACAGAAACAATGGGCACTCACAGCATCATAGGTTGCCTATAGCATGACTCAAAATGTGATCTACCAGACACAAATGGATCCATATATCTACACAGCCTTGAGATAACCTATATTCCCATAGAAGGGTGTACAGCAACATGCATCCTTCTGACTCAGGGTGACAATCACCTGATGCATGGATTTATAGATCCATCTTGACTCTCCTCATCTGTGAGATAGGCAAAGGAGTCATCATGGACCTTCTATAAAAGGACACAGGTAATATCCAAACTGTGTAGTAAGCCCACATTTGATTTGCTCAGGCTACATGATGTCTATTACATCTGTTCACTGTCTTCAAGAGGGTTACCAAGGGCATGCATGATAACAGCACTATCATCCTGTGTAACTTGACCTGGCCAAGGCATTTGACACAAATCATAAATCAGGTACTACAGAGAAACTGTCATAAGTGGTCATAAACACCTACATCACCAAATGGGAAGACAACTGGAAGACAGAGAAATATATTGCAGTGTGTGAAGTCACCTCTATCTATAGTCCAGTGACCAGGTCTGTACCTCAGGGTTCTGTGGTAGGCTCTTTCCAGGTCAAGTGCCAGACATCAAAAATGACTTACACATCCTTTCTCCAACCAGCTTTGTGGAGGACTGCAAACTGTGGGCAATCATTGAATCTAAGTGTGGTATTGGTATAATGCATACAGTATCAACACGCACAAAGGATTCATGCCACAGCCATGGGGACTTGGTAGATGAAGGAAACTCATGGGGGGTTAGTTCCATTATAAAAGCAAATGCACTAGATAATTACAATATAGACAACATACCCCTATGAGCACATCAAGTGTTATGCACACCTGTCAACAAGCCAGGATTGCTCATTATTTCTAATATAGGTGTAACAGTATCTCTCTCTGAACACTTCAGGCAGATGTTACATTTTGATGAAGGTGTGCTTGATTTCCCTCAGAGATTGCTGATGAATCATAATAGTTGTACAAATGTGTTCTTGCAGAACCATCTATAATCACTCACAACCATATATGTTATGTGGAAGGTATGGGATTATGGGTAGTATTATGCTGATATTGTCCATGATTGTGCATGTTTTTGTCTACTGTTGTCCATGGGTCTGTTACTATGTGTCCTGGTTGGTTGAGACCTGTGCTGACATTGCATTCATATTTAGACAACTCATTTTGCACAGCTTCCAAATGTGGACATAATTCCTATTGTATATACCATTCCTGATATGTGTAATGTCCATGTTTCATGTCAAGATGCTTATATCACAATGTATCCACTCCATTGATATGTCACCTTGTATGACAGTCACATAATATGCAATAACTTTGCAGTCCATATTGTATCATGTCAATATGTGATTACTTTCATGCTACAACTGTCTTCATTTACATGCCCTCATCTGTTGTACATTATCATGTTTCATCTGTCCTCTTCTCCTGTGTTCATTCCTACAATTCATCTGTGTGTCCCTTTTCAATATACACACTGCCCCTGACTATTTATTTAAAATGCAGTCTATGTACCCTTACTGATCATTTACACAACTTTTATTCAGTATACCTGACAGAGGTTTCCACAATACTTTGCACTGTATACTCTTTCATGTAATGTGCTGGAACTATATACATTGCTTTATTAATAACCCTGGTAGTCACTGTGGCATTCCATACAATGCTGCAGAACGAGTTTGCCCATAGGTAAACAGGTTTACATGACTGCTGCTGTCTATGTTGCTGTAGATGGTTTCCTCCACGAAACTGCATTTATTTATGTTTAAATGTGGTATGCAGTAAGCATGTAATAGTGCTTTAAATAATACTGTTATGGTATATGACCCTGTTCTGCTACTTTATAAACGATTGTTTGGTTACTTAAGGTATAAATTCTATGGTATTATGTCAGTAAGAGTGAAAATGATGGAATTGTTCTCTGTCATTTGCAAGTGTGTGTCACATCATGTTAGATGACTCTTTTATCTTCTTCTTTCGGCTTTTCCCGGTTAGGGGTCGTCACAGCAGATCACCTGTCTGCTCATGATTGGCAGTAGAGTTTTACAGTGTCGAGTTGCCAGCCCGGCACCCAACCTTCCACAGAAGGCACACACATGCATGCACTCACACCTAGGGCCAATTTAGAGTGTCCAATCCACCTATAGCATGTCTTTGTGATGTGGGAGGAAACCGGAGCACCCGGAGGAAACCCACGTGACCACAGGGAGGACATGCAGACTCCGCACAGAAGACACCCCAGCCGAGAATTGAACCGGAGAACCTCTTGCTGTGAGGCGGCAATGCTAACCGCTGCACCACTGTGGCCACCCTTAGATGACTCTTTTATATTAAATGTAAATAAAATGTCTTTGAATATTGTAAATCAAATCATCAAGGCAGCATTAGTAGTGCTTAATTAAAGGAAATGCATACTAGTATAATTAAGGGCTAGGATTACACCATTTACAGTGTGTAGGTTTAAGGTTGAAGGCTGGGTAACCAGATAACAGCATACCTAATTATCTATTAAATTAGGGGTAAATAGTCATCACGTAGTAGAGGTAATTCGAGGTAAAATGAATGAAAACTTAATAGGGATGCCCACATTCTAAAAATATAAATATCAAACATGTTTACCTAAAGGGAAAAAATGATGTGATATCTTTGACAGTGCTTGAAAAATGGAAAAAAAAATATGAATCCTTGGGTGAGGTTATTAAATTCAATATTTTGACTATCAGTGCACCCATTCAGGATTGAGCTGGGACTAGCTAAGCCATCAGTATCCTGGCATTTTACTTCCTTGGCATAGAACACCTAGAGTTTTTACCTGAGTAAAGAGACCAGTCAGACAAGCCAGAAGTAATGCTCTTTTAGAAACTGTTTTCATCTGCTTACCACTTTCACCACATTTGCAAAGTATTTTTAAAAGAGAAGTTTATCAGCAATGGAACACAGGACTGATTTCACTAAATGAATGAATCCTCTCCACAAATGTGCTTACACACAAATGTAAGACAAGCATTTTGTGTTACACTGTTTAGTAAAATATAACAGAAATGCTTGAAAAATAATATGCACTTTATGCTGCAGATTTTGAAAACTGGTGTTGCAGACCATTTTCTTTGTCATGCCCGAAGGAATAAATTAAACGACTTTCTCCAGTTTTGAGTAGTGAACACATCTGCAGTTCAGTAATCTAGATTATGGGTCAGTGCACCTTATAACTGGCTAACGCCATATGAAAAATCACAGTGCTTCACAAACTGTTGGGCAGCAGAATAATAAAAGACCTGTAGTTTCTTCAGCCCGAACAGAACCCTTTCCCACTGTGTATAAGAGAGCCCTTATCTAGGTATTTTCATTGATTCTGTTCTCCATTTCTCTGACAGACTTCAGTTTTGCAGAAAACTTCACTAATCCTACCACTGAATCAATAAGGGCTTTTGTTTTTTTTTTTATAGAGATAAAACATAAAGAAAAAAATCATGTATGTTAAAGGGCAATCTCCTTTCTCTATTATCATTCATACCATTGCTGTAAGAGATGGGAAAGTAAAGTTTTGTCTCGCCTGCTTCTGCTTAAAAGGGTTGTAAGCCTCCTGAGATTACTCGGCAGGATGGTTTAATCTGCACAATTTCCATAATCCTTCCTGTGAAAGGATCACTAAATTCAAAGGGGAAAACCCTATTATGTTAATCTCTTGAGATTTCAGATGTGAATCATTAGAGCAAGAAAAAGTCTAAACAATAGTTCTACAGGTGAAGAGTGGAATATGGATTGGATTGGTTATGCAACTCACTGCCAAATATTTCAAAGTACTGAACATAATTGATAAAATATCCTAGGCTTTAATTTATAAATAGACAAAAAGTGTAAAAAATAATTGCATTTAATGCAAAATGAACACAAACACTGCAAACACTTTTATATTGTATAATGCACAGATACTTGTATACACATTGTTTTCATTAAAGTAAACCAGCTATATTCCAGTCTCACTTGAGGACATTCTGCTCAAAAGACAAACTTTACTAAAGTATATTGTAATTCTGATACACCTGCATGTTTTTCTTTTCAATCAGTATATAATTTACAAAGTCACACGTTATACTGATCACAGTACCTGCTATCTGTTAATACACTCTAATATAGGTTCATAGGTAGATACTAGGCTATCTGCCCTAGGGCATTTATAAGCCTAGCCAGAGTGTATTTGGCTTCCGCCTCCCTATTAGATTAGCCTACTGTGCCTCTTTAAAGTAGGTCACAGAAGGCACCCTTTTTAGATTAGTTTACTGTGCCTCTGTCTAGCAGGGACACAGAAGAGATCCCAGGGGTGAATTTGCGATTTCCCATCCACGCGTCCAGATTTCGCTTGAAGACGGTCAGCGAGGGGCTATGTCTAATATGAACTGGGATTCTATTCCAGAGTGAGGGGAGCCTCTGGGAAATAAATCTGTCCTTCCAGCATGTCCTATTTATTTTTGTGCTGAGGTTTAGGTCCCTGGATCATGTAGCTCTAAGGCATTTGGATTTTTTGAGGTGGAGCATGTCCATTATTTCTGGGTTTGACATGGCTTTGTACGTCTGGCATAGATCGCCTCTGAGTAGGCGGTAAGCAACTGAGTAGAGCTGGAGTTTCTTTAGTCGAGCTGCATAGGACATCTGTTTGTAGCCCATGATCCTCTTGTTGAGGTACTTTTGGGGTCTTTCCAGTTGCTGCAGGTGTCGGGTAAGGTACATCTCAAAAGGGGCATTGTACTCAATTATGGGCCTGATGAGTGATGAGTAGAGGGGCACAATGACCTCTCTTGATCTAGATGCGAACCCTTTCGTGATAAGGTGGGCTATATAGAAGGTCTTTTTAACCACTTTGTCAACGTGATTATCAAAGGAGAGATTACTATATACGTTTGTCCTCAAATCTCTCATTACTTCTTCCGTACTTAATGGATTACCACTTATGTGGTAATTTGTGGGCACCTTGTTTTTCCCAAAGGGGATGACTATGCACTTTTTAGCATTTAGCTTAAGGCCGTGGCTCTGGCACCAAGCATCTGTCTCTGTGAGACCCATTTGGAGGATGCTTGTGTCAGCTGGAGATTCGATTATGGCCCCCAGTTTGCAGTCATCTGCGAACTTTGTCAGCCATAATCCCCCCGTGTTAGCCTGAACCTCAGAGAAGTATATACCGAACAAGAGAGGTCCCAGAACTGAGCCCTGTGGGATGCCACTTGTAACTGGTTTGGATTCGGACATGGCACCTGCGATTCTGACCATGTGGGTTCTATTTCTGAGCCAGTTTGCAACCCATCTTGTGATATAGGGGTTGATATTTAAGCTGGTAAGCTTATTTATGATGCCCGAGTGGGGTATTGTGTCGAAGGCTTTTGCGAGGTCCAGGTAGGCTCTGTGGACTACCTTGCCCTCATCTATGGCTTTGGTAACTGTTTCAAAGAAATCAACTAGGTTTAAGAGGCAAGATCTGCCCTTAACAAAGCCGAATTGGGTAGGGTCCAGTGTCTGGAGGCTCCCAATGTCTTTTGTTTATGAGTTCCATGATAATATGCTCCATAGCTTTACAGACCAGACTAGTCAGGCTTATGGGGTGATAGTTTCAGGGGTCCGTTGTGGCACCACCTTTGTGGAGTAGGACCACTGTAGCTGTACGCCATTCTTTGGGTACATATCCTGTAGTAAGGCTAAGTTTGAACAGTGACTTAATGTGAGGGTTCAGTTCTTCTTGGAGCTCGTGTAAGACACAGCCTGGGACACCTTCTGGTCCCATAGATGCTGTGTTTTTTTCTTTGGAGAGGGCAGCTTTCACCTGTGCATCTGTGATGTCAGGGAGGTTACATTCAGTTGGGATAGGCATTTGCTCCTTTGGGGGGAAGGGGGGGAGAAGTTTGCACTGAATCTGTCTGCCAGGATGTTGGCTATGTCTGTAGGTTTGGTATATTTTGTACCGTTATGCAACAATTCAGAGCATATCTGGGAGTTTCCACCCATGTTCCTGACATAACTAAAGAAAGCCTTGTGATTATCTTTAGTGTCTAGGGCAATTTTTCTTTTGAAACTGGCCTTTGATGATTTTATGAGAGAACGAAGTTTCTTGCTAATACTGATCAGAGATGCCTTCCCTTTTTGGGATTTTGCTCTGTCATGTAGTAGCTTCCTCCTTCTGCTGTATAGCTTATTTATGGCCGGGGTCCACCAGACCAGTCTCCTGTTTTTGGAGGAGTGAGTCTTGGTTTTATTTGGGATAGCACAATCCATGCTTTCCTGCAGGTGCTCATAGAATGCATTTGTAAATGATTCTGCGGATTGGGCTGTATTATCCTCTGGCCCAGGGGTTTTGAAGGATTCCATCTCAGTCTTGAGAAGTGCAAAGTTGGCTTTTGAGAAATTCTTTACAGTGATTTCCTTGGCTGGGGTTGGGGATGGGATATGGATGTCCAGGGAAATTTGTTTATGGTCTGATCTTACCAATGAGGGGTTTACCTCTGGTGTGGAACATAGAGTCCCCATGTTGGTGATGACCAGTTCCAATATGTTGTTCCCTCTTGTGGGAGTGGTGACCAGTTGTTCCATTGCGTTAGAGTTTATAAATTCAAGGAACCGTTGGGCGAGGGTGTTTGGGCTTAAGTAGTTTTCCCAGTTAATGTTTGGGTAGTTGAAGTCACCCAATAACATAGTGTTTGGAGAGACCTTCATATTCTCCAGTGTTCTCAGAAATGCCAAGTGGGGTTCCTGTAATAGGAAGGGTGTTCTGTAGCAGGCTAAAAACTGAAAGGCAGTTTTTCCCACTGTTACACTGTTGCACATGGATGGTTTCCGATGCTTCGTGCAGTGCCACCAACCTGGAGGTGTAGGTATCTTTGATGAATATAGATACTCCCCCTCCTTTTGTGCTTCGGTCCGAGTTTTGGGGCCAAACCACATGGTATGAATTATAACCTGGCAGGGCTAGGGTGCTCTCAGGAGCCTTGAACCAGGTTTCTGTTACTGCACAGACATCGATTTTCTCCATGCTGAGGAGAGCCTTGAGTGCGTGCATCTTGAGGTTTAGACTTCTGGCATTGAGTAGCATTACTTTTAGTTTTTTTATCCTTGGGTTGTCTATGGAGGTGGGTTTGTCCTTTGAGCCTTGCCTAAAAAAGGCACTATGGGGGTGGCAAGAGCCTTGGCCAGTATACAAAAGCCTAAGGGTGACAGGTGCAAGCCATCCCTAGTGAAGCAACGTGGCTTGTCGAGCATGTCATCCCAGGCTGACAGACACTGGATCCCCTTTGAATGACACCAATGCTTTAGCCAATTGTTGAAACTGATCATTCTGTCTTTATACTGTGGCATCATTCTTGGTGAGGGCAATATGCTACTCAAGGTCAGGGTCATACCAGCCTGAGCTACATGATCAGAGAGCTCCTCTATGTCTTTTTTCATGTAGTCCAGGGAGGTACATCTCAGGTCATTCACACCAGCATGGACAATGATGGAGTCATACTTGTACTTGCTTTGGAGTGACCTGAGTGCTTGCATTATGTGGTGGATCCTGGCACCCGACAGGCATCTTACAGTGACCTTCTCCTTGTTCAGTCTGGTGAGCAGGACATCAGTGTGCTGGACAATAGAGTCCCCTATAACAAGTGTATTTGGTGTGTAGTTTGGCCTCAAGGGCTGTGACTGTGAGGCACACTGATTTTGTGAGATATGTGATTCGTGGGTATTGTTGAGGGGTGGCTGTTGCTTGGATATCTGCTTAGGAGGTCTTTGCTGTTTAGGCAGATTTTTATTTAGAGCCTCCGAGTATGTTTTTGTGTGTTTATGTGTTGGGTATGCAGATGCAATAGGTCTGTGTGAGACTGGATTTGTGGTGCGGGTGGTTACCTTTTCCTCCTGACTGACTGTGCCAGTCTTGGGTTGAGAGAGCTCTGCCTCCAGTTTGGCCGTGTAACTGCATCTCTCACATGTATTAGAGTTTGTTGGAAGGAGGAGAGGGTTGTCTGTGTACATAAGGCAATTGTAACTTGCCTCAAAATTCCCAGATTCACCAGCTGGACTGGAGAGTAACCTTTAAACTGACCCTTGGACATACCAGATTAGTATAGGGAACTGTTTTTTTACTGATCAGATTAGGAGAAGGGAACTGATTTTTCAATTGATCAGGAAGGACCAATTGGGAGCCTAAATCTTATGAGAAGTCAAGGAGGGTGTAGTGCTTTAGTTAGTTAGTGTTTCCTTATAAGAGCTGAGCAAGTGCAGGGCTTTAGAAAGAGAATAGAGTGATTACTTTGAGAGTTTGAACAGTTCTAAGGGAAAAAGTGAAGAGCAGACTTTGTGGAGCCTGGAATAGTTTAAACCTGTTTAGGCGGCGCTGCCTGACGCTGCTCAGTGCGCAAAACCACGCAAAAAGAGAGTTGTAGGGTTTTAAAAGAGAGAGAGCAAGGAGGTTAGAAATTACCCAAAATGCCCAATAAAACTTCAGCTTCTAGGTAGTAACCACTCCTCCAGGGACAGGCAGGCTGTTCAGTGTTTACCACTCCCACTGGTGAACACAGAGACTTCCCTTTAGCCCAAGCAAGCACTGGCCTTCTAGAAACTTCCAAACAGTTCAAAACAGCAAATCTGTAACTGAACTTTCTTAACTTTCAGAAAGTGGGAAAAAAGCAAGATTTGTTTTTTTTTTTTTTTCCTTTTTGTTGTAGTTTAAAGGTAGCAGAGGTACACAAGCAGCAAAATAATCCCAACAGTGCAATAAATGACCCCACACTTGAGTGCTAGGTCAAAATCAGTTAAAATGCAGTTTTTAGAGAAAAAAACAATTTTAAATTAAGTGCAACACAGGAAATGCAGTAAACAGGCTCTAGATGTGTTCCAAGTACTGTTACTGTTACAGATACAAACTTTAGCTAGCCGGAAAATGCCAAAAAGTATACAGTAGCAACATTCAATTAATTTAACGACCAATCATTTCATCAGCATTACAAAATATTATGCTTGCTAAATACATAATTGGGTCATCAACTGCCATTGTCACTAAAGAATAAATACTTCTTTTTCTGCAGTTAAACTAAAATACTTAGAACTGTATAACAAAACAGACATGCTAGCATCATAGATTTGGGGGGGGGGGGGTTGTATATGCCACTCCTTCAGGCAATAGAGAGCTACTTGGTCCTAAGTGACCAGAAAAAAAAATTGAAATGAGCAGTGCTGATGCCAGGACATGAGTGCTTACTTTTAAAAGAAGGAACTGGTTAAGAAAAAAGCCTAAAGATATGAACGCCAGTATTCTGATGCTTTTCAATGGCAATTTGAATTATTATTTCTCACATCACTATATCTCCACAGCTTTAGGGTGGAAGTTTAAAAATAGGTAGGCAAGGAAATTAGAGAAAGGTACAGAGAAACATTTAGAAATAATACTTCTTCAAACTGCACAGTAAAACTTTTTATAGTACCTTTAATTTTACGTATTTTTCTCCACTAATAAATTAGACCTACAGTATACTTTTTTCTATAACCTGACATCATCTTACTGTTTAAAAAGCTGACTACAAAATTAATGAATGAGAACTTGAGCCAGCGTTCAAACTAAGGCAAACAAGCACAGAGGAAATCTTTCATCATGAACAGATTTATACATGTCATTACAATTATTGGTTAAATGCAGGACTTTAAATATCTGTTACAAGTCGAGTGTGGCAAAGAAGCTTGCTATATAGCATTAGTTCATAACTTCATTCCACTAACAGTTGCCAGTCAAGTACCCTTCCAGTGGCTCATAGATAATGAATGAGATTTATTTAAATTGCTCTTACCCATCTGTATAAACACGTTAGCAGATGTGTTTCTTGAGTAGTACTTCATAAAACCACATGCCATAACCCTATTTCATGCAAAACACACAGAAGAACTTGTTATGCTGAAAACATCCTCATTCTTAGTCTGGAAGATTAAATCTATAAGTTGCAATTGACCTTTATCCTGTAATCTAGGGTTTTATTCTCTCAGCCTTCATTTTCCAACTTTGTGTCTGTGCTTCACTTAGTTATCTCTTATCAAACCTCAGAAGAAGCTTGTGCTTAGTAGGTTTATGATGGTAACAAACTGAAAAAAACATAAAATAATTGGGCAGTTAACAAATATATCTGTTTTATGCAGTGCTGGGATGTATGAGTATTTAGAGCTGCAGCAGTCTTATTACATGTAGTATTGGGTTAGTATGAGTATAGTCTGCCACTTGTGGCTCCAGAGGTATCTGCCTCTGTTTGGAATAAAGTTGATTTAGGTATGTTTCTCTGGCTGAGCACACATCTATATTTTAATTCCATGTTGTAAAATCTCTGCTCATACTGCATCAGGAAATGGTGATGGTGTCTTGAACCAAAAATCTATGATGGGATATTTGTATAGATGCCTGCAACAACCAGGACTTAATAAATACTTCTCAAACAAATGCTTTCTTAAGATAAGGAAACGTGTACTCTACATATGCAATGACCTCAAATGTTATCCCAGACGGAATCATTGTTACCATCCCACACTTCAATAAAAAGAGACCTTCACCTCAACAGTTTCTGTTATGTATTGGACCCCTGATTATTATTTTATCAAATTTATATTACATCATGGTTTGAGTTTCATTGCAATATTGGTTATTTTGGCTGTTTTTTTTTTTTTTTTTGATTGGATATATTCACACAAGAATGATCTGCCTGCTTCCATAGACAGGTTTCTTTTTTAAAGGTTCTATCTGGCCACATTTCCATTCTTTTATATTTTTATTTATTTATTTTATTTTACATTTGTTGACTGGGCTAGACTAACTGGATATATGTCAATTTTTAGTAGAGGCCCGGGGAGATAAGCTCCACCACAAAACTGTTAACATAAAAAATTACAAAGGCAATATATAACAAGAATGAAATTATAGTAATATATACACTGACAGATATGGTTAATAGGAAATCATTTGAAGAAGAGGTAACAAATACAATGAAAACTGGAATTTCAAAAAAGACATGGAGGTACATTCCATAAATGCAAAAGTAGGCATACAGGCTAGTTCAATTTACAGGTAAACTAAATCTCTTTATAGCAAAGAAAAAAAAAAAAGGAGGTAATACAGTCTGATGCCATATACCGTGCATTACATAAAGAAAGAGACTGCTTAATGATCAGTAATAGTAACAATGAGTTTCAAAGAAAAAATTAATAATTAAATAGTTTTACTAAAAAAAATTTATTTATTTATTTTTTTCATATATTGATAATCAATGCTAATTAGGGCAGCCACGGTTTTGCAGTGGTTAGCGTTGCTGCCTCACAGTAAGAGGTTCTCCGGTTTGATCCTTGGCTGGAGTGTCTTCTGTGCGGAGTCTGCATGTTCTCCCTGTGGTCACGTGGGTTTCCTCCGGGTGCTCCGGTTTCCTCCCACATCCCAAAGACATGCAGTAGGTGAATTGGACACTCTAAATTGGTCCTAGGTGTGAGTGTGAGCATGCGTGTGCCTTCTGTGGAAGGTTGGGTGCCGGGCTGGCAACTCGACACTGTAAAACTCCACTGCCAATCATGAGCGGACAGATGATCCGCTGTGGTGACCCCTAACCGGGAAAAAGCCAGAAGAAGAAGATAATCAATGCTAATTATTTCATATTTATAATTTTATATTTACATTTGTTATTAGTTTGTTTTAAACTTGTTTTGTTGTTCTTTCATTTTGTATTTTTTGGTCTTGGTTTTCTGGAAAACAGTGAACCTAACAGTATTATTGTGATGCTGAAGATGGTTTCATAGAACATGTTTCCTTTGTATTGTATGTTTTCCAGTGGGGTTAAGGGTCTTAGATAATTTACTGTATATGTTTTCTCCTTGTCTGCTTCCCTGCACACCTGATAGGTATTGCTGGGTTCCTAGAGTCACAGCTTTGTTTAGTGTTTGGATTCATCACCCCCACACTGGTGGGGTAGTTATTCCTTTTGGAAAGTGATGACATTTGTACCTGGAAATAGTTTAAGAAATTATTAATAACCTGATGATGTTTCCACCTTGAGATGAAAGGGCTAGTCCAAATTATTTTGTTTGATAGAATGTAATTTGGTCACTCCCCCATGCACCTTAAATTTGTCTTACTTGCTAAATTGTGTGACTCTGAACATTGACGTTGACATGTTGAGTAGAGTTTTGATTTCTTCAGATGGTTTTGAGGCTGTGCCTCCAGACTGCAGTAACAGTTCTTGTATAAGCTATCATGTTGGAACACTCCTATCCACTCACATTTTATGCTTGTTAAGGTCATTCTTATTGGAGGACAGATTCATTATTTTTAACCCTATTAGCATGCTTTCTCACACTCTCCTATGGGTAGAGCCAAAGAGTTTTTTTAATGGTTGAGATTCATCTTCATGACAGGATTCTCCCTGCATTTACTTTTTGCTAGTTAGGTGGTGTGTGTGTGTGTGTGTGTGTGTGTGTGTGTGTGTGTGTGTGTGTGTGTGTGTGTGTGTGTGTGTGTGTGTGTGTGTGTGTTTTTGCCTAATTGCCTCCTAGGCAAAAAACAGTGCTCTTTGTGTTGCATGGATAGGTACTTCATTTAAAGTTGAAGTCCAAGGACTGCATAATTTCCTCTCCAGTTTAACTGACATCCTTCACCTACCTGAGAAAATGGAGTGGCGTAACCAGGAATGCCAAATATAACTACCTGAGGACCCTTTAAGATTTGTGGCTCATCTTTACCCCCCTTTTGAATATGCAGATGATTGGTAATATTTCCTTGCCCTTTCCATTTTCCCTTGGCATAACTCTTAGCCACATCATCAGTGTGTCTACCAAAGATGTTCTGGAATCAAAGGGGCTTTTCTCTGTCAGAAAACCAGACACTACTGCCCCCATGGACTTCTTTTTTTGTATTCCCATTGAGGGAGTGCTTTGGAGCTCCCTGATTTGTTCAAAACAAACCCCAGGGTTCTGAGACTCTGACATATATCATATCATATCATGTAATTATTATATCCTTCATCATCTCATGTTACAAGTAGAGTGATCTAAATATGTTTCCACCTGGATGAACTTCCTTAGGCTTAACCAATTATTATAGGCATTTTAAGAACACATTTTGGTTCAGAGTCCACTATCTCTCAGTCAGTGACTTTGCCATGCATTGTCAATTTCAGGAGGATTTTTTCACATATGGCAGGATCCTGATTTGTTCATGACTTTTATTTGCAGAGTGAGATGTAATTGCTTGGCATTGGAGAGAAAAGGGTATCTTAAATGAGGCCTGGGATACACTCCTCTATGTGGAATTGACCTAGCCCTTGTGACAGGTCTGCTGAAACATACAGACCAAGGTGATATTTTTGTCATTTTGATTTGTTAGCTTAATTTGAGTGCCTTATTATAACTTTCCATTGCTTCACTCATCTCACTGTAAAGATCTGAATATCATGGTGTCCCTTTTTCTTCCAGAAGGGTAGGCACTTAAGGCTTTTTACTTGATTATGGACGCTGAAGTTCTCCTGCTTCCAACCACTGGGAAGGAAGTTAAGACTTTTTATGAGAAACTAAGACCTGATCAATGATATCCACATATACCCTCCCCCAAGAAAGTAGACAGAAGTTGCTGGCTGGAATGTCCTCTTTCCAGCAGAAGTTCTAAGCTCTAGGTCACTCACCAGCATCGTCCCTCTTAAATCCCAGTTTTTAAGGATGTGGGGCCATTATATCATCATGCTTGATCTGGCAGGTAAAAAGTATCCTAATCAAAATCCCCTTCTCATAAATATGATTCTGTTTTCTATATTCCCCACCTTACTCCCCATAACCATATCTGGAACTTTGAATCTACATTTCAAACATCCAATCTAGTCAACCTAGAGGGCATAGACTTATGTGTAGTGACAGAGAATATGGTTTTCCAGAGGTGCAGAGTTTCAACACCTTTCATATGTTTAGACCAGCCACTACACAGGGAAAGAAGAAAGGTGGAGGAAGCTCAATCCTCATCCAGAAAAGGGTGACATCAAGGCTGGTAAAGCAGCATGATACCCCTGAGATCCAGCCAACTTACCACAGAACAGAATCCAGAACTGGGGCATTAAATAAGATCAAGGAGGTAGAAATTATACAATTATCTGTTCACAAAGTTTTGGCAGAATATCTAAATTCAAACCCAAAAGGAGTTACTATTTTGCAATACAATGTCATATGAAACCAATGTGTCAGGGACATCATTGCACCTCTAACAATTAGTTTTCCCATAGTTATATATTAAAGCTGCTTTATGTGGTGTTAAAGAAGCTCTGTGAAGAAATCTCCCCATATTTATTTTCCAGTAAAGAGAAGAAGTAGATTTTTCCACAGATTTAAGAATTAAGCATTTATCTTCATCAGAAAATGCCTTCTCATTAACCTTAGTTGAGTAATTCCAAAATAATGAAACTGTGGAACCAAACACTTCCCTCATTGTTTTATAAAGTATTGATATATATGATTTATTTGGCGGCCGCGGTGGTGCAGTGGTTAGTGTTGCCACCTCACAGCAAAAAGCTCTCCATTTCGATCCTTGGCTGGGGTGCCTTCTGTGCGGAGTCTGCATGCCCTCCCTGTGGTCACGTGGGTTTCCTCCAGGTGCTCCGTTTTCCTCTCACATCCCAAAGGTAGATTGAATAGTCTAAATTGGCCATAGACATGAGTGCGTGTGTGTGTGTGTGTGTGTGTGTGTGTGTGTGTGTGTGTGTGTGTGTGTGTGTGTGTGTGTGTGTGTGTGTGTGTGTGTGTGTGTGTGCCTTCTGTGGAAGGTTGGATGCCAGGCCAGCAACTCAACAACATAAAACTCCACTGCCAAATATTGAGTGGACAGGTGATCCGCTGTGGCAACCCCTAACTGGGAAAAGCCAAAAGAAAAAGAAGCTATATATGATTTATTCTTATTTGAGTTACTATTGATTCTGAAAAAAAAATCAAGTACCTTCAGAATATTTCCATGTGGCAAGTGTAATATGTGTCGGATGATTGCTGCCTCACAAGTTTTTATACATCCGACTATGGGTAAGGTGTTTGAACCAAGGTTTCATGCCACATGTGATAGTACTAACCTTGTGTATTTGGCTACGTGTGTTCAATGCCAAGCGTTTTATGTGGGTATGACAACAAGAAGACTTAAAGACAGAGTCTATAATCATATTTATGATATTAGAAAATCTAACCCACAAAATGCTTTAGCTAAACACATTATGGGTAATGAGGGACATGAGTCTAAGTTTACGGTGCTGCAAATGGTGACGCCTAGTAGGCGAGGGGGTAATACTAAGAATTATTTAGAGAATATAGAACTTCGATGTATTTTTAAACTGTGAGCACATTATGAACCTGGTTTGAACCAATCCATAACTATTAAGCCTGTACTTGAAGCACATAGTTTGAAATGAAATAAAATATTAATAATAACAATATTAATAATAATATTATATATAGATAGTATGACAATAGAGTTATTATATTTATACACTAGTTTGTAGTATATATGTGTACATTTATGATGCTAAACAGTTATAGGTATTGGTATTAATCCATTTAATATTCAGTGTTTTGAATATGTAGTTTTATTTATAATATGTGTAAGTATTATATGTTAGTAAATAAATATTTATACATAGGTAAGCACTTTTGAGAATATATGTATATATCTATATATATATATATATATATATATATATATATATATATATATATATATAATCCACAAACGCTCCAGCACTCATGAAAAGAATAAAAATGTAACAGCGGAAAAGTTTGACCGTTTTTATTTGGCAAATCTGCCCACAGATACACAGACCGGTGGCCGGTTTCGCTCACAGCGTCTTCAGTGTGCGTAAAATCACTGCCAAGGCCCGGATTATATCCCATAGTTGCTGCTAAGATTTAAAGATGCAGCTCCTATTTTTACTGAAGCTATTTTATATTTATATATCAGAATGCCAAGTGCTGTATCCTAATAACCCCAACTATTAAACCAAAAATTACTAATTACACCCTAATAAGTCACTATGTGTAAATTTATATCCAACCTAACTCATATTTTAATAATTATAGATGTCTAATTATGAATACCACTATTATTAATAGTCAACCTTGGATTTAACCTGGACATAAATAGATGAAAATTGAAATATATACATACAAAATTTTATATATATATATATATATATATATATATGTGACTGTAAAGATTTAAATCCAATATACCCTACAAATTAGTCACCAATGGTCATTTAATCCTGGCTTAAACAAAGCCCCCAAATTCACTATCCACCTTCTCTCTTTCTGTGTCAATAATTCATGTCTCCTATAGTCACTGATATTGGGTATGTCTACCAAGTCCAATCCTATAAAAATAAAATGTGCTGTTGTGTGTGTTAATTTATGTTTGTATAAAGCACTCCTGGTGCGTTCACATTTTATATCGCTAATATGTAGGGCAATTCTTTGTTTGAATAAACAAGAAGTTTGCCCCACATAAAAAGCACCACATTGACACACTGCCATATATATAAGCCAGGTGCTATTACAAGTAATAGAATAACGTATGTCGAAAACTCTTTTTGTATTGACTGAGGTAAAGGACTTGGTTTTAGCCATGACTTTGCAATATTTGCAATTGCCACAGAAAGTACTCCCCACAGTGACAATTTTATTAACCTTGTTTATTACTCCTTTTTTAAAGGTTGAAAAGTATTGACCCAAATTTTTTCCTCTTTTGTATGCATAATGACATTCCTTGTCTACATATCTACTGAAAAACCCATCTGATGTTAAAATATGCCAATGTTGAGCCAATATGTTTCGAATATGGAATGTATTACTTCCATAGGTTGTTATAAACCTTACATATTGACTACTGTCCCTCGGTTCCCTATCCATTAGTAACTGGGTCCTGTCCATAGAAGACGCCTCATTATAAGCATATTGGATGTATCTGTTGCCATACCCCCTATTTTGAAATCTATGTTTAAGTTCCTCTGCTTGTCTTTGGTATTGACCATCTGAAGAACAAATTTTCCTTACCCTTAGAAATTGGGACTTAGGTATATTTTGGATAGTGTGGGGTGGATGGCAGCTATTTGCATAAAGAAATCCATTCTTAGAGTACGGTTTTCTGTATAGGTCTGTATATACAGTTCCAGCATCACTTTTTATAACATTTACGTCCAAAAATTGGACCTCCTGAATATGTATACCACCTATAAACTTGATATCATACCTGTTACTATTTAAATATTCCACAAATAGATGCCATTGTTCTTCATTACCTCCCCACACTACCCAACAGTCGTCCAAATATCTCCGCCACATTATCAATGACTCCTTGAAACAATCAGGAATTGTATATATATATTGTACCTCTAGATACCCCATAAAAAGGTCAGCATATGTGGGGGCAAATGTTGCCCCCATAGCCGTACCTTTTGTCTGTATATACCATACATTATTAAATGTAAAAGTATTATGTTTCAGGACTATCTGTAGTATTTTAATCAAAAATTCTTGTTCTTGTACTGAAAACAATCCTGACTGTGACATTCAATAATGTACTGCCTCAATACCACCCTCATGTGGTATTGAGGTGTACAGCGACTGTACATCCAAAGTACCCAAATATTGTTCTGATGTTACTACTATGTTTTCCATCAATGCCAAAAACTGTTGTGTATCTCGTACTCTTGCTGTAACATATGGCAACAGTTTTTTTAACTTATGTTCTAAATACTCAGAAAGGGGTTCCGTTAAAGATCCCCTCCCTGCCACTATTGGACGTCCCGGTCGATTTATGATATTTTTGTGTACCTTAGGGACCATATAGAAGTATTGTGTTTTGGGGTCTTCCACTAATAACTGTCTCAACGTTGACTGATCTATATTGTGTGAATGACAAGCTTCCACTAAAAATGTATCTATCAATTGTTTATGTTCTTGTATTGGATCCATTGTTAAACTCAGATAGAATTCCTCATTAGACAACTGCCTATTAGCTTCTTTTAAGTAGTGCTCACGTTCCCAAATCACCACTGCACCACCTTTGTCTGCCCCCACTATCACTATATCTGGATTATTTCTCAAAGATATCAAAGCCTGTCGCTCTTCAATACTCAAGTTTTGAAAACCTGCTGTAAAAATTTCAGATTGCTTGAGATGTAAATCTTTGAGAATCACTTGTTCAAATGTTCTAATAGTACTATGATAGGGGGGCATAAATTGTGATTTCTTAAACTTAAAGCCAATAGCCTCTCCCATGCCCAAAGAGGAATATTTGTTAGAATACAAATATTTTAAATTCAACTGTCTACAGAAGCTTTTTACATCATTTACTATGTCAAACTGTGAGACAAAAAAAGAAGGTATGTATCCAAGGCCTTTATTTAACACACTGAATTCACTGGAGGAAAACTCATAGTTGGTAAGATTAATGACCAAATTATTGACATCATGTAATGAATCATAACTATTATGTCCATCTGGATCTACACCAGCAACATGTTGGCTTGGAATCTCTGTTGTACCACTTCGTCCACTTCTACGATGTTTTCTCCCTGCCCTTCTAAAGGGATTTTGTATCTTTTATTAACCGGTGATGATGGTTCAGATAATTCAGCCATCTCAGCTTCTGTGTCTGTATTCGACATACTGGATGAATGTTCCGAGCCACTTGTGACCACCTCTCTCCTTCTTAATATGGATTTTACCCTTTTCCTTTTGGGCCTAGGGACCTGTTTGTCTTCATTAAACCTCACTCCTTTCTTCTGTTTTTTCCAAGTAAACATTCGTGCTTGTTGAAAATCAGTTACATCCCTTTGGTATTTTTGCATCTTCCTTTTTGCTAACTCTTGATCATATTTCTCAATATCAGCTAGATATTTGGCATGCAAATTGTTGTATTCTGTGGTGTTAACAAATTTCTGAGTGGTTTCAAAACATTGCTCAAGTTTAACTAATAATGCAGGCAATTGATTTTCATATTGCTCTACTAAGAGTTGTATAAACATTGTTGAAGCTGTTGCTTGTATAGTCCTCCACTTCTTCATAAAGCCTTCATCTTGATTTCCCAGGCCTGGTTCTACATAAACCCGTAAGCCCCTTGGTATTATCTTAGCTGATAAATAGGCTTTCAACAATTTGCAATGCCATACACATGAACGTACTCGTTTAGAGGCTTCAGTTAAAGTTATGAAACTATCAACAGCTTCTGCCGGTTTATTTGCAGAAGCTTGAGGAGCTATAGTAATATTATTAGCCCCTACAAAACACGCACTGTCATCCTTGTCAGCCGTTAGGCTTTTAATATAATTTAAAAAGTCCGTACCTTGTGCCATATTAGGGCTGATTTAGAAATGTTGCCACTGTCGTCTATACCACTGTTACTAAAATACTGCGTTGCAAAACAAATGAATAGTCCCTTGAGCTCGTTTTCCAAAATACACAGTCTCCTGGCCCTCGCTGTTGTGATAATCCACCAAAAAATATATTATAACTCACGTACGTGATGGTCCCAAATGAACCTTTGATGTTCAATTTCACCGTTCACTATAATACGTGTAGATACCATTCACAAATGGCTTTAAATTACACAAACAGTCCCTTGGCTCTCACTGTGTTGGAAAATTCTTCAAAAAAGAAAATAATAATATCCCCACAGGTATTACACAGTCCCAAGACAAGCATGGATATCGCCTGTCATAATAGCGACCGTTTTATTCAAACTCCGTTCTGCAAACAGTTAAAAGTCTATGTAGTCGACCTCCACTGTAATTCAAACGGTCCCCAGGCCCTCGATGTAGTGAGAATCCTCGGTAAAAAGTACCAGCACTTCAACCACTCGATCCCAACTAAGCATAAGGTGCGCAGTACCAAATGTAAAGTGCCCGGACAGAAAAATATAATCCACAAACGCTCCAGCACTCATGTATATATATATATCATGTATATATATATATATATATATATATATATATATATATATATATACATTTTTTAATATTTGTCATTTATGAGGTTTTAGAAAGCTTATGGTCATAGTTTATGTATTATTGATTTATGTTCTGTATTTTAGTTGTATAGATGTAGTTCATTTTTATGTAGTAGCTAGCCATCTGTTGGTGGTTGATTGTTATAGCAATTGTTCAATTAACCAATTAATCTATTTGAATGGTAGCCTATATAAAGTGAAGTTTGATGCATGTTTTTAAGATCTGAAGAAGCGTACCTTGGTAGTACGTGAAAGCGCTCATCCAGTTTGTTTTTATTAAATGTATTGTTTTTTATTTTATACGGTCTCGTGGTGGTCTGTTACTCGTATATTATTTTGCTAGTTACCTTCAGAATATGTTTTGTTTGAAAATCCATGGAGATTTTGATTTTATCAATAACATATTTTTACAAGCTTGTATAGTCAACAAATTATTATTTTCTAAACAATGTCTTGCAAGAAGATAATCTGTATTATGTGATTTATTTCTGATTAAGAATTGATGACAACAGATTAAATTTGCATTTCTATGGTCTAGCATTTTGTTTATATTAAATGTTCCCAAACAACCCACAGTATTTGATACAATAAAATCAATAAATCTTTAACTATATAATTAGAATTAATGAATCTTTTAAAATTTATAAGGATGTAATCAGTAAAGGGAGAGGAATAGTATTTTTTTAAATTAAAACATAAGTCTTTCAAGATCTACTAAAACATAGTAATTCCAAATGTATATAAAGATTCTACAACATAGCTGTTATTATTTATTAATCTTTCTTGAATTGCTTTCCAATTTGATTGGTAAGAATAATTTAACCATAGAGGTGTTAAATGGAGAAGTATGGATTTGTCATATAATTCAACATTTGGAAAACATAATCCACCTTCTTGCAAACTTTAACATGACATTTAAAGGATATTCTTGGTTTATTGGGGAACCAGAGAAAGCTAAGAAGAATAGAATTTAATTTCTTAAAGATTTTTTAGGAGTGAGAATAATTATTGATTGTTGATAGAAAAGTATTTTTGGTGGGATTATCATTTTTATTAAAGTAAGTCTATCTTCCATTGTAAAACAATTTTTGTTCCATTTAGTAATTATTTTAGTAACAATGTCTATTAAATTACTATAATTTACTCTTACTGAGTCTTTTACATTAGATTTAGTTATAATTCCAAGATAATTAATTTGTGAATTGTCCCAACTTTTTTATAGTTTTTACAGTTTCTTAAATAATTATTAACTTTTTTATTATTAAGTAAACATTAAATCTGACACTGTTTCAAAGTAATTAATAGACTTAGGTAAATTTTATATTGAATCTTCAACATCACCACTTTTTCTTAAAATGTCATCTGCACATAACTGAATTTTACATGAATAACTTCCATCTATTGAGAATCCCTGAATGTTGCTGTTAGATGTAATAAAGTTTGCAAAAGGTTCAGTTGCTGGAGTAAATAATAGAGGTGACAAGGGACAATCCTGCTTTGTACCTTTTAATATTTTGAAAGAGCTAGAAAGAAAAGAGCCAATTTTAATAAAACAAAATGAGCTACTATTTAGATTTGTTATACAATTTATGAAATCTAGGAAAAATTCATATTGTTTAAGTGCTTTGAGCAAATAATTCCAACTAATGGAATCAAAAGCCTTATTTGTAGCTAGACTTATTATAGTTAGTTCTTTTTTATTAGCTAGCTCTATTAAATTATTAATCCTAATTATTTTAGCCTGAACCTTTCTATATGGTATAAAACCAGTCTGATCATCATTTATTCATCCTGGCATAATACGGTTCAATCTTTTTTCAAGAATAGACATAAACATTTTATAATCAACATTTAATAATGAAATAGGTTGGTAAGAAGAACATACATTAGAATCTTTATTTTATTTCAAAATGGGAGATATCAGGGAATATTTCCAGGAGGGGGAATGCTTGACATATGTTTAAGTTGTTCAAAAACTTTTAATAGAATATTTAAAATATTCTCTGGGAATAAATTGTATAATTCTGAGATTATATCAACAGGGCCAGGGGATTATTTGGTTTAAGACTATTAATTTGGTCTTTTAACTCCTTAAAAGAGAATTCACCAAAAAGAAGGCTGCAAGCAACATCCACAGGAAACTTGTTGAGGAACAAACAGATTTAATAGTTAAGCGCTTTTCGTCACTCAGCGTTGGAGCAACTTCTTCAGACTTCTTACAATTAGTTAATTAAGAGTTTTATAGTGTAATCAATTTAAAAATTCAGACAATTTAAAAACAATCAACATTTAAGGTGATATGTACACTTATAAGCAACAAGTAAAGTCCACACAAGTAGAAAAAATCTGTTTGTTCCTCAACAAGTTTCCTGTGGCTGTTGCTTGCAGCCTTCTTTTTGGTGAATTAGTTTGTTTCTACAACTCAGTCTGTTCCTTAAAAGAGAATGACATTTTAATTTTGGATCTTTGTTCTTTGGTTAATTTAAACCTTACATTTTTTTAAAGTCATTGGTTATGTTGTTGATTTCTAAATCTGTCTCATTGTTATTAATTTCTTCATAATATCTCCTAAAGCATTCTAGTATATCTTTTAAATCAGTAACTTTTTAATTTTTAATAACCTTGTTTGGAAATTATTTCTTTAATATGATTAGTATTTATTTTTTTTTCTTAGTGCTAGCAGACAACTTGTGTAAGCTTTTCTGGGTTTATTGAGCAAGTTTGTAATTGCATTTTTTTCCATATTTATTGATATTATATGGGGAAGTGCATCAAGAAATTTCTGAGTTAATATTTTCAGCTCAGCATTTGCTGATTTGTTGTAAGGTTTTAAGGTTTAAGATTTCAATTTGTTTGCATTAAACTGCAAAGACATCAACTCCTTATCCCACTCTTTTTTTTTTACATATATACCAATTTTTAATTCTTCCATATAGATAAGTTTTTAAAGAATCCCAGAGAATTACTTCCAAAATGTCTCCATTATTATTACTTTCAGTGTATTGATCTATTTCTTTTAGACACCATTCCTTAACGTATTTTAATTTTACTATATAAGCAAGGATTTTCTGATAGTAAATCAAATTACTGGCTTTAACATTAACGTAAATGTAATAGCATTGTGGAGAGATAAAGGACATGAAGTTATCAATACATGTTAAATTTTAGTAAATAAACTACTAGAAGTAAAAACTTTATCAGTGTTTGGGTTCAAAATCGATGAAAATAATGTGTGAAGTTAAGAGAGTTAGTTGATTAGCTATCTCTCAAATGATGAGAATTAGTAAAATGGTCTAAGTGTTTAGCTACTGAGGATAGCTTAGGAACCTTATCAGTAGTTGTGTCTTTAATAGAAAGAATACAGTTAAAATCTCCTGGAATAATCAATTCACCTTTCATATATAAGGTTATAACATCCAAATATTTCTTAGCAACGTTGACTCCAATTCCAGGTATCCAGTAAGAATTCACAAAATTATATTTTTTTCAATTTCTTTTACTGCTAAACCCAACATGCCATTTTTATTTGAATGGATATTTGATATTTTAGGCATAGGTAATGAATTTCTCCAAAGAATAAAGAGTGCCTCTCTTTTTGATTTAAAATGAGAGCTCACAAGGGTTGAATAATCTTTTAACATCAATCTATCTACATCTTCAGTTAACAAATGCATTTCTTGTAAGAAAATTATGTGAGCTTTATGCAATTTTAAATGTTTGTTTAAGCTACTCCTCTTTAATGAATTATTAAGTCCATTAATATTTAATAAGAGATGATATGTTGACATTCATAACAACATGTAAATGCACTGATTTAAGATGATTTAGCTTAAAATATTATAACCAGGTGCTAATAATTGTTGTTATAGACAGAAACAAAAAAAAAGCAAAATTTCAAACTTATATACATTCAAACCTCCCATCATGGAATGAAAATTCTCTGATTTGATGATATAACCATATAAATCACACACCAACCAATCCATCCCAATGTCACCAAGCTAAACAATTGCTCCTGCTTCTTAATTTAAAACAATATCACTAATTATAACTATGTAGAGCATACTCAAGTCATGTTAAAAGGAAAACCAATATAAACCATTAATTTCAGAAACATTAATACTTAAGATCATAGAAATAAAAAGTTGGAAATGTTAATAAAAGAATGATATTATGTATTTCTGAATGCATCAAAATATCCCAGAAATAATGCAGTTCAAATTTCTCTATTTGCTGAAGACATTTTATATAGTTATTTATTCTAATTAATCCTACTATAAAATACTGTATATTATATAGTATTTATAGGGAGGAAATAAGTAACAACGATATTACATTAACCTATAGACATCATAACACCAATACATATCAAGATCATATATCATAAAACTTTTAAAACTCATTTAATAACACGGATGAAATGGTGAAAGTAATAGTCAGAATATGGAAGTATAATTAAAAGGTGCTACAGTTTAAAATTATATATCTGTCTGTATTGTATGTGCTGATATATGTGCAATATATTTACATGGATGTGCATATATATAACTGTGTGTATGTATTTTGTAAATTATGAGTAGGTGCTTGATATGTATATTAACAGTTGAGTGAGTGGATATGTTTTATATATCTATGCATGAGAGTAAATATACAAATGAGTGAGTGTTTTTAAGTGAATGCTTGTTTGTATTATGAATGTATGTTTGTTACTATCAATACCGCTAGTACTTGCAATATACATTTAACATCTAATTTCTGTACAACAAGCATTCCTTTATGATTATATTTTAAGTATCATGTACTTATAAATTTGCTTATAGTACTTTTCATAGCCATATCCTGAAATGTGCTGATCAAGTTTTTGTATTCATCATAAAAGTGTAAGATGAGAAATGCTTGAAATGATTTAAAAGTCAATTTAGTATAAAATAAAATTACATATTTCACTAAGAAATGCAGAACATTTTGAAGAGTTAAATCTGCTCATTTATATTATTTTTCAGTAATTAGCAAAGTAACTGAGTAATTAAGGCAACAGATGTTAAGCAGATTTGGGTGTTTTAAGCATCTTCTCCTCTAAACTTTTCATATAGCACATAAGACAACATCTTATATTAAAGTATAAGTACAGTAATGTATATAAATGCTGTTATATGCAAATTAATATCTATATAGAAGTCAAATACATATATTTCTCTCAGAGCAAGTTTATAATCACTGTTAATAGTTTCCAGTGAAATATCTGTAAAAATCATTTTGTATAAAAAACAGATTTTTAGCAACCAGTGTGTAGAGGTGTGAACCACATGTTATCCCATATAAGATATGCTAGCTACCTGCATGCTTGTTTTCATTTGCATTTTAGTAATGAAGTTGTTCCCTGTGTTTAACCTTACAGTTTTGTTGCACTGCACAGCTCTTTTGGGCATCACATCAGGTGTTAGATTTCACAATTGCATTTCAAAGAAAGCACTGAGACAACTGTATACTGAAGTAATACCAAAAGATTATGGGGGTATTTAGTTTTTGTAGGCAGTTGTTTATAGTTTGTGTAACTACATCTACAGATCCATTACTAATAGATAAGTGTGGTCTGTGTAAATATGTATTTCAAGTTGAGTGGGTTTTGCATATGGATGCCCTTATGTATACAGAATTGCAATGTAGCATCATTTACTTAAGTATGGATGCTTAATCTGTATTTAACAACTTTCAGATTGATTAATAGCTGTCTATAACAATATTTTAATACACTGCCAGATGTTACGCATGGCACTTTGTTTACTATGCTACAGCTTCATTCATACTATGCAATACATTTGTAAGTATTCTGTATTATATCTCAGCTCTTCCATTATCTGTGCACCACCACGGTCTACATGTTTGTTATATTTTTTATTAGATTAAACCTTTAGGTATGCCAATGTCCATTGCAAGAAGCAGATAAGTTATTTTACTTGTTAGATCTTATTTAATGAGCCTATCTATTCTTGCGAAGAATCTGTATTCAGAGTGAACCCAGGTATAAAATAACAGATAGAACTTAAACAATGCAAAAGTTACAAAATGTCAGAAATATAAGACATAGCTAGCAAATAAGTTAATGTTTTTTATTTCTAGAAATGAAATGTGGATATGAAACAATATATTAGGTCAGTGACAATAATGGCTCATTTAAGGAAGATGACCTTTTAAAAAAATGATGACTCACAATGTCAAGTCTTGAATAATCAAGAATCCTGTCTGACAGTGTGTAAATATTTTTGTATAAAATATAACAGGTAGCATGTTACAGAACCAGAAAAGCTGTAGAGGAAATTCCATTACTGTAATAAGTACTTCTTTGTTTATCAGAAGTCTTCTGCATAGCAGTAATTGTCTAAGTACTTATTATTAAAGCGATATTAATTTTTTCACCTTCTTTCATAACAGATTAAAACTAGTAATATTGCTTTAAACAAGCATTTTCTTCACTATAAATGGCATATTCCCTTGTACTGTCATGATCTGCCGCATGAGTATATTCTATTTACATAGTAGGTATATAAAGATTATAACTTTCACTGAACTATAATTAGGATGACCACAAGATGTCACTAAACAGAAATTAGTACCAGGTATCTTTACGTCTGAAGATGTCTTCTTTTCCTTCTTCCCACTGCATTCTTCTGTCCTTTTCTTCTTTTCATTATTTCACTTTTTAAAAGATAGTGAACACAAAAACTACATGGATATGTTTTAAAATTAAGTAGATTAATTTTAGATGTTCTGCTTTTGTGTTTCTATTGCTTGTTTTAACATTCTAAAATTTCATTTCCTGTAAATGAGAGTTAAAAGTTCAAAATGCATTTTGTGCAGCACAGGCAGCTTGAACATGGAACCTAGACTGTTATAAGTTGAAAAACAGCATGCAGTATGTGAAAAAAATTCTAAAATACTTTAACTAGCACTAGATGGGAAAGGGGACTGAAAAGAAGCAGTTACTGTAAAAAATGTCTCATAACCAAGTTTAGCACTCTCAAGTTAAACAGAAAGCCATTTTTCTTCTTTGAATAAAAACAAGCACTACTTTTTTAAAATTGACTTATATGTATATAAGTAGATGTACCAATAGTCAGTAGCATCTCTAATTCTTTGAATACAAACCCAAGTAATGAACAAACACCACACAAGTTAAACCTATTAAAACAAAGTGAAATAATGTATATAAATTATTTCCACACAGACAAATCCACTCAGCACTACACACACTACACATAGATAAAGCGTATCACATACAACCATATTTACCAGATAGAATAAACAAAAATAAAAAAAGATTGCGTGAAATTATGTATAGAAAGTATATATAAATTAAGAGGATTAGTTAAATATGTTAATATGTACCTTCCACACATATACACACTACTCTCTATGTTAGAAAATAAAGTTTGAGATGATTTAAATAAAATAATAAAAAGACTTAGAAGTAATAGTAATATTAATATATACACTCACTATCTCAGATACTGCCCATACACCCCCCACCACATACACACTACTCTCTATGTTTGAAAATAATATTAGAGAGAATTAAAATAAAATAATAAAGGGATTTATAAGTAACAGTAATGATAACATATATACACTATTTCAGATACTATAGAAAGTATTTTGATACAGTATAAACATTTGTTTTTGTTTACCTTGTATTTGAGGATGAACTGTAATAGATGAGAAAACAGAATACCTACAAGAAAGTGATTTACACAAAGCAGAAAATAAGAACATTACTTTTCTTTAATTTTTTTACTATTTTTGTCCTTTGAAGATCAGCCATTTCTTGTTGCTTGTCTCTTTGAGCTGACAAGAGTCCAATGCATATTTTCTGATTGATCAAAAAGTTTCTTCTTCTGAGAAAAGTCCACTGCATCTTCTAGAGAATTAAAGGTTTTATGACCTTCTGGTAAAAAGACCCTAATTCTGGCTTGAAAATTAGTTGAGCTTTAATGTTTAGTTTCTTTAAGTCTTTTCTGACTGGAATACATGCTTTCCTTTTGGTCATAACAGATGCAGTATAGTCATTGCCAAACCTGATAGTGTTGTTATTTATGTTTATTGGAGAGTTAGCCCAAACAGTCTTCAGTACCAGGTCCTTGTCTTGGCTGGAAAGACATCGACAATAATAGATCTGGGGACCGGAGAATTTTTCTTCAAAGAAGAAGTTGAAAAAGATGGCTCTCTCAATTCCAAAAGAGAGAGATCTTCCGGTAGATTTAGAATTTTAGGCAACAACATACTAAGACTAGACCGACTAAACAAGAAATGAGGTAGTATAGCTATAATATTTAAACAGCATCTAAACATCCAGATTCTAAACTCATCAGCTCCCCAAATTGCCAATGAAGAAATAATATATATACCAACCTGAAAATAAACCAAAATAAAACCATCAACATAATAGGATGCTACTTCCCACCTGGCCAAAATATCCCTCCACTAGAAAACCTCATAAGCTGGACTACCCACCATCTCCCTCAAGAGACCATAATTTTAGGTGACTTCAATATTGATTGGCAATTCTGCTGTGGCACCCATCCAACCCAGCATCTAAACCTTCATGGTTTCACCCAACTAGTCCAGCCACCAACCAGAATAAATAAAAACTCCAACAAGCACACTACCCTGGATTGGATACTAGTCAGCAAGATTCCCCAGTCCTATATAGCAGGCTGCCTATCAGATAGCCTCAGTGATCATTCCCCAACATTCCTACTCAAAAAACACCTATACCAAATTAAACCGGTCACCTACTGTCAAATACGTAAAAAACTACACTTTAACCCAATCACATTCATCTCATCCCTCAAAGAATGTAACTGGCACCCTCTAAATTACCTCAGCCTAGATGACGCAGTCCAATTTTTCAATACTACCTTCCTAAGCATCCTAAATAACCATGCCCCCATAGGACTTACCAGAACCAAAGCCCAACCCTCCCCATGGCTACAGAAAACCACTAGGTCAGAAATGAAAAACCGAGAAAAAGCCTGGGAACACTGGCGCAAAATCAAAACCTGCTCAGCTAGACAGATATTCGTAGAACTACACAATAGAGTCAAAAAGCTAATAAAGTAGGACAAAATCCAATACTACCAGTCTGCCCTCAACTCCTCCCAACACAACCCCCAACAATTCTGGACCTTCATAAACTCCATCCCCACCCAGGTAAAATCAATACCCCTACACCTAACATTCCTCACTCCTCAGAAAATATTGATACCTCATTCAATACACACTTCACACAAACCATACTATCACTAGGTAGACAACACAACCCCCCTCCCCTATACCCCACACCTTCACCCAGTAATCTCCCCACACTCTTCTCATTTTCTCCCATTCCTACCTCCAACATAAGAAAACTCTTAACTAAACTTAAACCCACAAAATTAGCAGTAGACAACCTCCCAAGTGAATTCCTACAAATTGCAGCTGATGCCCTAGCCTACCCAGTATCCATCTTGATTAACTGATCTCTGTCATAATGCCACATCCCTACACTATGGAAAATGTCACACATCATTCCCCTTCACAAAGTCGGCCCCTCCACAGATCTAACCAACTACCGCCCCATAGAGATTCTATCTCCACTCTCCAAAATACTAGAGAGATGTATTCACTCTCAAATCTCAGACTACCTCCTTACTAACAACCTCCTTTCTAATATTCAGCATGGTTTCGACCAAACCATAGCACCACCACTGCCTTACTCTCTTTTACTAATGCTATCCTTCACCATAAAAACAATGACCATCTCTCCTCTGATACTTTCCTAGACCTAAATTAAGCATTTGACATGGTCCCGCACAAACAGCTCCTCTGTGTACTCAATAACCTGTCCTTTTCTCACTCAGTCACCAACTGGTTTCAAAGTTACCTGTCTGACCACCAGCAATCTGTTGTATGGCAAAATTATATATTTCCCCAACTACCTGTCTCTGTTGGTGTTCCCCAAGGATCCATCCTTGGACACCTACTCTTCTCTATTTTCACCAATAATCTAGCCTCTGCCACCAAACATGGCACACTCATACAATATGCAGATGACTCAACCATCATCTGCTCTGCCCAGTCCCTACCTGAACTGCAAGAGGTCACACAGCATGCCTTTTCCTCTGTTGAAACTTGGCTGTCCAATGCCCGGTTAATACTCAGCCCAAACAAAACTAAACTCCTCATCTTCAAACCCACCAAACATACTCAAAACAACTCTCACTTTAACATCACAGCAAAAGACAACACCACTATCCACCCAACAGATCACACCAAATTGTTAGGAGTTGAAATAGACAACAATCTCAAATCTGACATTCACATATCCATGATCATAAACAAAGTCCACCAAAAACTAGGAGCCTAATACAGAAATAAGCAACTCCTCACCAAAGCAGCTAGGATTTCAGTTGCAAATTTGCACCTTCTCCACCCTACTTTATGCCTCTCCAATATATACCAACCTAAGGCAATGTGATCTAAATAAACTCAAGACCTGCTACAACAAAATTGCCAAATTCACCACCGGGGCATCCTACTACAGTCACCACTATCTCTCACTTACTGAACTAAGCTGGCTAGAACTCCCTCCCCTCCTTCAATGGTATCAACTCACACTCACCCACAAACTGGTTAACCATCCTCTAAAGGTCTCATCCCTCCAGTATCTACTCCAACCCTATCTCACCACCAGACCACTACGATCCAGCAACAAAAATCAATTACAGGTTACTACAGCCAATAACACTGTTGGAGAAGCACTATTCTCCAGCACTATAGCCAAATTATGGAATACCCCCCACCCCCACAATAACCTCTCTACCATAATGCACCCATTTCAAAGCATTACTTAAAGCGCACCTAAAAACATGCTGGCTATGCCCTTGTAACTCTCCCCTCTAACTTTTCCCACTCCATCTACCCTCTACCTCTCTTCTGCCCCACAAACTACCTTTGATACAGCAAGCTCTGATACTTCCATGCCTATCTACTTATTATATGGCAGTAACTTCTTATTGTAACAATTGATGTGAAATTGTTCAATCTCGCCGTTTGTTCTTACACACGGGTTCGGAGCTGGCCGCATCACTAGCTCGCATCTTCGAGAAAGCTCGAGGCACAGTATTATCCCATGATCCTCCGGTGCTAACCCTCAGATCTAGTTTGCCGCTAGCAGCAGATCACATCGAGAGGCTCGGGCCAGTATAATTTTTACTGTTTTTTTCTTGTTAAATATAGATATTTTTTTATATTCTTATAATCTTCATCTTAATAATTGATAGCTTCATATATGTAGTAGTTGTGTGAACTAGTTTAGGTAGTTTGTTACCTTTAAAATTATTAGTAAGGGCCTTAGGCCATTTTTTGTCTGCAAGAACTTACAGTATTTAAATAGAAAGTAAATTTTTTCCATTTTATTTTTTCTTTAAAAATATATATACATATATCTCAGTGTGCTGTGGTGTGTTTTTGTACATTTATATATATATACTTATATCTTTGATATTGTAGTTAAAAATTTTTTCTATATAGTGCTGTCTTTTTTTCTAGTACAATGTCAGAAAAGACTAAGAGTGGATTTAAAAGGTGTCAGTGTTGACAGAAGATGTCCATTACTGACAACCATTCATCCTGCGTCTACTGTCTTGGCCCTCTCCACTTGCAGGAAGACTGTTCCATCTGTCATTCCTTTAGTGGGAGGGTCATGCTGGAAAGACTCAGGAAGTTGGTGGACAGAGGTTTAATCAAACCTGAGTTTCAACAGGCCCTGGACAAGGCTGAACAGGTTTCGAAGTCTTCGAAGGGGTTGAAGTCTTCAAGAGTGTCGGAGCCCAACTCATCGGCTCCGAGCACCTCTTTTCAAATTCGGACACCGGCTCCTATGACTTCGGTGCCGGGTGTCGAGACCTTATCTCTGCACGAGGCTCAGGTCTTGGAGCCGGTATCAGAGGTACCACCGTCTACTATCCTTCGCTCGGTGACAGCTTCGATCCCTTCTACCCGTTCTTCGAGGCCACTTTCCGACTCCGATGTGGACCGAGTGGTACAGAAGCTTATGGAGAACTCGGCTTTGTCAAAATTATTCGAGGTTTCATCCCAGTTGGTTTCGAAACTCGAAGCTATTCCAGTTCCCTCGACACTTCCTCCTCCAAGACCCGTCGAGTCATCGGTGTTAGGAGTCGAAAAACCAATGATTGTAGAGCCCTCGGTGCTGAAGCCTCCAGTAGTGCTATCGGCTCCATTGACCTCGACTCCTTCGGAACCAGCCGGAGAGTCTTGGAGCCGAACATCTTTCCTGGGTTCCGGGGGGGATAGTCAAACCGAGATTTCGGTTCCGACTCTTCCTCTCGGTGCCTCGGCTCAGATCAGTTCGGATCCGTCCTCGGTGTCAGAGCCCATGGTTCTGATTCCAGAGAAACGACCTCCTTCTTTGGATCGGGTCGGATCTTAGGGTCGGGGCACCGGTGCCTTTGACATCATGAGGAAGGTCTTGTCGGATCAGACACTTACTTCATCGGCTTCTTTATCTCCTTCCCCAAAAGGTCCGCGTTCTGCTTCTGTGCCTTCGGTACCTACCAAGCGTCGAGACCCAATGCCTCAGAAGTCCCCACAGGGAGACTCTGGTTCCTCAGATGCATCACAAGTAAAACCAGCTGCAAAACACAAACTCAAAAGAGAAAACTTGCAGAGAAAACCAGTTTAATAAAAAGCAGAGCTTTCGGGCGTAACCCTTCTTCAATACTAATACATTCAAACACTAAACTCTAGAAGCTTAAATACAGGTCTAAAATCACATGACCAGCAGCCAAATGAAATCATGTGACAGAAAACAAATTAAAAATTAAAGACATATACATATAAATATATTAAAAGATGTGTAGATACACAGTATAAAATATTTACTTTACAATATTACGTAGCTTAACTAACACAGGTTTTAAACTGACAGTGCTATTTAAACCAGGATGAGTGTCAGCAGCTAATCTCAATATCCATTCAAATTCTTTGAGCTCAAGGTGGTTGTTGACATCACCACCTCTTTCATTTGGACATAGAGCATCAATCATTCTAAACTTAAATGTATGTGTTTCACCACAAGTTTTAATATGTTTACATAGTGCATTATTGTCACAATTTCTCCTAATTTCAGAATTATGGTCTATAACACGTTCCTTAAGCTTACGTATTGTTTTTCCCACGTAAAATGAACTGCATGAGATGCAGGTAGCCAAATAAACCACAAAGGTGGTGTTACAAGTAGCTGTAATTTTAAAATTAAATACTTGTCCATTGGCAGGATGAGTGAAAATATCACTACCATTCCCTAAGATGTAAGCACAGGCAACACAGTTAAAACATGGAAAAGTACCAGTTTTAGCAGCCAATTGTGTATAACAGGGTCTATAAAAATCTTTATAACAGAGTAAACTTTTAATCGTCCTCATATTTTTATATGTAAAATGTGGCTTGGTGCCAAATATAGTTTTTAGTTCATCCAATGCCATCAGAATGGGCCAGTTCCTGTTAATAATTTGTCTAATTGAACTTGACCTACCATTAAAAGTTGTGACGTACCTTATTTCATGTTGAGTAATGGTGTTATTACACTGACTATCTGTGAGGCTTGACCTATCTTCCAAAAAAGTTGGTATAAGTGATGTCTGCCTAGCTTCCATTACATCAGATTTAAGCTTGGATAATAAATTCATATCATATCCACTAGAAAAAAGTCCTCTACCATATTATCAAGTTGTGAAACAAATGTAGTATTATCAGTAGTTAGTCTACTTGCTCTAATAAATTGAGATTTTGCTACACCTTTAAAGCATGTGGCGCGTGCATACTACTGTGATGCGTATATCTTCCATTACTAACATCCTTTCTATAAATACTAGTGTTTAATATGCCATCATTCAATTGCAGTTTGACATCTAAAAAACATATGCTGCTGTCAGACACATCCATTTTAAATTTCAAAAAATTAGTACTAGAATTTAAATAATCAATGAAAATATTCAAATCATCCAAAGTACCATTCCATATGAGTAGACAATCGTCTACAAATCGCTGATAGAAACTAATGTTACTAAGAAATAGATTTTGTGCATTAAACAAATAATTGCATTCCCATTGGTAAAGCACTAAATTAGCATAAGTATTTGCTACGGATGTGCCCATAGCTACGCCTGTTAACTGAAGAAATAAGGTATTATTAAACATAAACACATTGTTCCTCAGAACTACATCCATAAAGCAACAGATATTGCTAATGAGCCTATGGTCAGGACTAGGTTGAGAAGACAAAAATTCTCTAAGTAGTTCTATTCCCACATCATTGGTGATAACTGTGAAAAGGGACATGATATCAAACGTCACTAAATAATATTTCTTGGTATTTAAATCAGTTTTTACATTATTATACCATACCCGTAGCTTTGACAATAAATCACAAGTATCCTTTAGAATAGAACTACAGTTAGGTAGATACTAGATTTCCTTTCCTCACTTTTTCAAGAAGGAGCATCAACATCCACTATAAGGGTTCAACTGGCCGCTATATCCAATTTTCATACTGGCAGTAAGGATGGTTCTCTTATGTCTCACAGGCTTTGTAAAGCCTTCATGAAAGGTACTTTTCATCTCCGTCCCCCTTTTCATAATCCAATAGCACCTTGGAATCTTAATCTCATGCTGTCACAACTCATGTTGCCCCCTTTTGAACCAGCAACCACAACTCCGTTAAAATTGCTTTCGTGGAAAACACTTTTCCTGGTTGCCATCACTTCAGCCAGAAGAGTTTCAGAGTTACAGGCTCTATCTATCCGACCCCCGTACATGATTTTTCATCCGGATAGAGTAACCTTGCGCACCAATCCATCCTTTCTTCCGAAGGTTTGTTCGATTCAAAACATCAATCAATCTATTGAACTGCCTACCTTCTTTAAAAATCATTCCAATAAGCTGGAATACACATTGCACAAGTTGGACGTTCACAGACAACTAAGATTTTACTTACATAGGACAAAAGAGTACAGAAAGTCGGATCAACTATTTGTCTCGTATGCTGACCAAAGAAAAGGACAGGCAGTAACGAAGGTTACCTTATCCAAATGGCTCTCAGATTGCATAAATTTCGTATATGCTGAATCCAAACAACAACTTCCTTTCAAACCCAGAGCTCATTCTACAAGGGCGATTGCTACCTCTTCAGCCCATACCGCTCGTTTGCCTTTAGATACCATTTGTGCAGCGGCAACTTGGGCAAAACCACATACCTTTATCGCCCACTACAAGCTAGGCAAGAGCTCTAGGGACAGGGCGACGTTTGGTTCCACTGTACTCAGGAATGTTCTCCCTTGAGCCACCCGGGAAAAAGGAGCTAGGGATGCTACCCGTGTGTAAGAACAAACGGCGAGATTGAACAATTTCACATTAAGAAGTTATGTCTTACCATAACGATCCATGTGAATTGTTCATCTCGCCTTTGTTCTTACATTCCCCCCCCTCCATCCCCCGTCCTACGGTCTGGGAGAACGGTTTTCGATTAGATTCCTTTTCAGCCTTTTCTAGGTATGGTTGACATGTTATTAACATCAGTAATGGCATCTTTTATCCTCTACCTGGCAGTAGGTTTTCAGACAATTTGTAGTATTTGTTCATAAGTGTTTTAGACACATTTCTAAGAGGGATTCTTCTGGTATAGCAAACTAGATCTGAGGGTTAGCACCGGAGGATCATGGGATATTACTGTGCCTCGAGCTTTCTCGAAGATGCGAGCTAGTGATGCGGCCGACTCGGAGCCGAGGATCGGCTCTGAACCCGTGTGTAAGAACAAAGGTGAGATGAACAATTCACATGGATCGTTATGGTAAGACATAACTTCTTATTAATATCTGCTATGACTGTGGATAGAACAGATGCTAGTTATCTACTGAATGTAATATGTTCTTCATCTGTAACTATGTTTGTAATATTTTAATTGCAAGGATTCTTAATCTGTAACTATGTCTGTAATATTTTAATTTGTGGAGCTTTTCTACCCGGGCTTCCACTGAAAATGGACCTGCGTCCAGTCGGACATTCCCAGTAAACAAATGTAAATAAATAAAATAATAAATAATAATATTGTCTCCTCCTTCTTCCTTTTCTAGTATTCCATATATCCTAATTTTATTTCTTCTAGATCTACTTTCTAGGTCCTCTAGTTTTTCTATAAGCAAAGTATTTTGTTTTAACAGGAATTGTGCATGATTCTCTCACTGTCTGTTATTCTGCTGTCCTGCTCTCAAGGTCATGTAATGTGTCTTCTATTGCTCAGATCTGAATAGAGTGTTGTTTTATGATCTCTTTTAACATTTCTGTTTGTTTCTTGGAATCTTCTTTTATATTGTCCGTTTTGATTTCAAGTTTATCAAATTTAACAGAAAGTTCCTGGATACTACCCATTATAGACTATAGTTCCATTTTCACTGATTTGTCTTAAGAGTTCACTTTTGAGTGGCTCATTCTGTCATAACAGTGAATACAACTTCTAACAGGAAAAGAATCAAATAAAAACATTTAAAAACTTGATTTTTTTTTTTCAAATAGTTGTCCAAGTTAGTTTAAAAGACTCAAAATGTATAAGAAAATAAGTTTCTGTTAAGTATGTATAATAAAATCCTGTCAGAAAAAAAAAAGAAAATAAAGCAGAGCTAAGACTTTGTGCTGTTAGCAGTTTGCCATCTTGGCCACAACCCCAGCTCATAGTATTTTCTGAAGGACTGAGAAATCTTAGTGTTCTCCCACTGAAAACACTGCCACATACCGAAAATAGTCTAAGAGAAAGAGAAACAGCCATTGGGAGAGTTAGCAACTGAGCTCTCCTCTGAACCTGAATCAGAAATCTGAGGAGGGAACCCTTTATCTGTCCCTTCATCTTCCAGTCCAAATTCAGAATCTTGAATCTCTTCAGGAAAATGTGTATCCCACTTTTTTTTACCAGTGACTAATTAATAAGAAGATTCAGTTGCCTGAATTAAACCCTGACCCACACACAGTAATTTACTCCTGTCCAAAGAAATCTGAGGAGGAGTAGATACATGTTTAGTGTTCTTTTTCTTTTTTAACAGGAAACATGGGGCCAACAGTGTTATTAATTGCAGAAACAGCAGCTATCCCAAGGATGGGCACAACATGATGACAAAACAGGGAAGCCTTCCCTGTTGCCACTTCCAGGACTTACAGTGGCGGATCCAGGAATTTGCAGAAGAGGGGGGGGCGCAGTCTCGATAGTTGACTACCGGGGTGGAAGCAAGAAAGTGGGACACAAAGCTCTGCCATCACATCTGGAAAGACATCACTTTACATTATAATGTATTGGGTCCTGGCTTCGAGACTTGGCAGGGGTGATTAGCGAGGTTGGCATAATGGTTAAGGTGTTTACCTTACAAAAACAAGGTGCAGGGTTTGATTCGCACATGGGGTAATTAGTCAGGCTTAAAATGGCTCACAAGGGCAGTTAGCCTAGTACTAATCTATGAACTAATCTATGAATAGGTGACATAAAAAGAGGTGCGGTTCTCAAGTACCTAGAGCTATAGCTTAAGATCACTGTGAAGAGAGACAAAGAAAAACCTAGATGAAACTGGAAAAGAGATGAGAGATACTGTCTTGGTGTGGGTGGGGGAACTTGTACATTGCTTGGGAGCATAATGCAACAAAGCTGATGATACTACCAATAATTCTCCACCTACCTTGCAACATACAAATGGATACAAAAGACTAAAACAAATACAAAAAAAAGACACAGGACAAAAAAGGCAAGCCTCCTCCACATAATATTATCACAGACATAGATAAAGACATTTCAGAACAAGTATTCCAGTTTTGGTCAGAGTTGGCAGGAAAGGACCTGGAATGCTGTTTGAAGCTATGTGTTTCTGTTCTGGAAACAAGGGAACAGAAGTTACACAGTGCAAAGTAATAAGGGAAGAACTGATACTTTAAATGTCTTGCATCACAATGGAAACAATACAGCAAAATCACCTCTTGAACATGAAGTAACAGCTGATATAGCACTAATACATACAACAGGCACTTAAGACATTAAAAAAAAACAAAAAACAAATAGGGGTTTGCCATAATCATGGATGACAATCAAGGTCAAGAGATACTGATGAAAAATATAATTTGTTTTTACTGGAGCAGATGAGCAAAAATTAGACGCTAGAAATGTGACAGTGTTTTGAGAACAATAAAAGACAAATGCACCAACAGCTCCTATGGTGCTGATTTTGCTTAAGTTAAAGCAACTACAAAACATCAAAAGGAATACAAAAAGAAAATGTGTTGATCTTGCTATGATGGGGAGGAACATTAAGAAAAGAATACAAAAATGGTGTACATAAACCTTTAAGAAAAGAATGCAGAAATGATTATTACTATGAAGAAACTTAAGGGGGGATATGACATGCTTATTAAAATTTTTAATGAAACCTGCTGAAAAGTATAGTGCATGATTATCCCAAATTTTCAATACAAAAACACTGTCCCAATGCTACAAATCATGCTATGAGAACAAAACCATCATCCCCTTCCATGCAATAAGTAATGAAAAAGTGCATAGTCCCATACACATGCAGTATGCAATAACATATGGCATCAAGCTATAAAAATACAGAACTTCAGTATGTTATACAACAATGAGAAACTCTCTGTCACTAGCACCAAGATGATGAGATCACAAAATCACAATCTCATTGCTATGCACCAAGAAATATGAAAACAGATTCATCAATACACTATCAAACAAAAAGCAATGAGGAAATAGTTTCCCACTACCATGCAAAAAAACAATGATAGCCAACAACCATTACCTTTAAACAAGCATTAAGAACAGAACTATCCCTTTACTACCATGAAACAAAATATGAGAGCTCCTGGATCCATGGCATTAAGGTACAAAGCCCTAATTAGGACCCTGATGACCTGAGGTTGATTAGCGATTCATATACAGAAGGACCAAGGCATTGAAGAGTGGAAGCAAGCATCCAATACCAGCTCAACCATCTTGTAGAGAGGGACACAGTTCAAGTCAAAGCAATATCAGTACCTACTAGACAAAAAGGTACATGGCATGCAGCAAATGGGTCAGAACATGCTCTAGCCGAAAACACATGCTACTTTTCATGACATGTACGAGAGAGAATATGAATGGCTAGAAAGGAAGGCACACCTGCAAGAGTTTGCATCTGCCTCTGGGGGGAAGGGTCAGCGTTAAAAATAAGAAAAACCCAGATAGCCACCTGGATGACAGCCTGTTGAGATCCATTCTTGCTCTAAAGGGGAATAAATGGGTTGACTGAATGCAAGAAAACTAATGGCTGAAATGTGGTTGGGGAGGGGGGAACATTAAAAAATAAATAAATAAAATTAAAAAGAGATACCACAAAGTCATTGTTAAATTTCAAGCAAAAAATAGAAAAACATAAAAGTGTACCATTCCTATGAAAAAACTAATAAGAACCTATAGCCACCCTCTTACTACCATGAAAACACTTTGCTACTGTTCTATAGCATTCGACAAGCAATGACAATAGAGAGCTGCCATCTCACTACGATGTGACAAGCAATGAGAATACAGAACTTCCATGCAGCTACTGTACATGAGAACACAAAGCCACTATTCCACTGGCATACTGAAAACAATACAAATGCACAGCCACAGTTTCATTTTTAGCCAACTGTTAAGTATTACAGAATAACAAGAACAATTCTGCATTGTCTAGCTAAGAACCAGTTTTCTGCTGTGTAATATTCAATCACTAGAGCTAGGCTCTAGCTGACAGGTGCAGCCTAATTTACTCTTTGTAAGGTAGCAGCGGTTTCAGACATAACTAATAGCTACTGCAAAATTCTAGCAAATAACAGGAGGTAAAATCAACTGAAAAGAATGTGAAACTCATGAAGAACAGTTCTCATAAGTCATTTGTAAAGGAAAGAATTATGATGCTTCCAGCTCAGTAGATGAAATTAACATTTTTGGTTTTCAACCATACGCTGTTAATCTGCTAAATTAATGTGCTTCACCAATTCATGTTATAAAAGCAAGAAGAATCGCTAAGTACTTATGGGAAAACAAAAAGAAACAAATGAGGTTTTTCCAAATCATGTTTACAAAGACCTCCATTTTTTTTTCAAATTATGAGAGATTCTCTTTGTGTGGGGACAGATTTCAACCCAATTCATATTCTTCTCACCCTGGTTTTATGTACAGGATTAAAGCATGGCCTATGTACAATTTTCACTAAGGAGTGTGGAGTCTGCATGTCCTCCCCGCGGCTGGGTAGCGTTTGAAAGGCATGTGTGCGTAAATGGGCGTGCCTTTGTTGAAGGTTGAGCGTCGAGCTGGCACCTCGGCGTTTCGTAAAAATCTACTGCTGAGAGATATCATTAATTTATGTCTCCTGGTTGCAGTTTTGAGCATTTGACATGAGAAGGACATGTTTGCAATTTGGCACAGACCTGGCGCTTAGTATCTTTTTAGTTGATAGCGGCCACCTTTTCAAATGACAAAAGTGGGACATTTATTAATGAATTGCTATAGGTAATGGGAGAAATCACAACATTGACAAGAGCAAAAGTGAATTTTCTATTAATTTCGCCATGAAAATAATGCAGTGTGTTAAAGAATTTCAGTTATTTCTTTTGCTTCATGTATTGTTTTTAGATACAATGTCGTTTTTCTAAATGCAATGGAAAGCTAACACTGTATTTTTGTCTTGAAGTAAAAGGGCATTTGCCATTTCTAATATCCCTCCACGCTCACCTTAGGACACCGCTGCCCAGATTAGAATTGTCAAGGGTAGATATATGTTTCGTACTTGGGGCGTGTGGAGTTTCCCCCTAAACGTTTACAATTAGCAGATTCAGTGTTTTGAAAACTCTGTTGGCAGTTGCTGTACGTTTTGGTCTTGTTTACAGTTCTTACTTAACAAATTTTAAAAATGTCTTTAGCAGTAAGACTAGATTTTTTAATCACTGTTAAGACAGAGTAAGATGGTCTGTGTATTCTCTTAAGATATTACCAACATAAGCTCATATGTTTTCGTCTTAACGATTTTTTAAGGAAAGACATTTACGATTTATAGAGACGAGTATTTTGTTAGATTAGCAAATTTTCTTGCATATTGTATGTTAATACTGCTTGGCAAAGTACAGTTACACCTCTCAGTCATTAAATTAACTAGAAGTCCTTACTTTTCCATTTGCATTTGGATGAAGTTGTTTTCACAGTCATGAAGATCATCTGTTGAAGTACCACACGTCTGCTTACTGTCTATTTGCGGTATAAGCAGGTGCAGAGAAGGTGAACAGGAGTTATACACTCGCGTACGCATACACACACGCATGCGTACCCATTTCCTGGTCTGTATTTGGCTGTATCTGTAACTTTAATTCTCATGGAGACTTTTTTTTAATGCAAGCGAAACACAGAAGCGTTATGTGTTGCTTCTTTTCAGTCAGGTAACCTAGTCTTTGAAAAATGTTCTGTCCTGTGAATATCACAAAACACGAGACAGGACTGATAAATGAAGCAACGTGAATAAACTCGAGGTAACAAAATGATAATTATGTCACTCGCTCTCCGTATTTATAGATTTGTAAGTAAATACCAAGCTACCTACAGACTATTACAAACACAGCCGACAGCCATCAGTATGTATGTATAAGTGCAAAAACTGCAAGAAAAACGAGCCAAAGTATTTTTCACTGTGTGATACCTTAAACCTCTGGTAATGGAAGCCCATGGGATATAAGCAAGTTACACTTAAGGGTATCAAGTGTTTCAGCTGCATGGGTTCTGAATGTTCTTGACCATGATACTTTTACTTTTTAAGTCATTATGGTTTCACTCCAGCCGATAAAGCCAAACCCAACTAGATGCCCACTAAAAGAACCACAGAAGTCTTAGAGGACATGGCTAATCTCTGATCCATAGTGGCTGTAGGTGCTACACCAGAGGGGTCTGAGGTAAAAGATGAGTGGACTGATATACAACTAATGGCCACAGCAGAGTCACATACCTGCAGCTAAGGAAAACTGTTAGCCTGCTGTGGTGATAAAGACTGTTTGCTTAACTCTTTTTTTCTTTTTGTGGCCGACCATGTAACCAACAGCATGTTCCATGGTCAAGCCAAAATGATTCCTTTTTCCCAGGAAGACAAGCAGCAAATGCTGGTAAAAATACCTGTCCACAAAAGTTATTTTTTTACAGGAAAAAAAAACATAATAAAAAGCATTTCAATCACTTTGACAGCCTCACAGCACCAAAATAAACACATTTTCTCCACAAAATATATTTTTTTTCAGTTAGTTTATTCTACTTTTAAACTGAAAGAAAATAAGAGGGGTCCATTTAAAAGTGCATTACAGTCTTGAGACAGTATTCTAAAACACAACACTGCTAGCTTTAAAATAATTTTCCTTCCCAGCAAAGGAAAACACAAACTATCCAACGATCCTCAAAAACCTCATTGAAGTGTATTCTTTAGCAGCAGGAAAGCTCTGAATGGCTTCACACCCAAACTTGTCTTTCAGTAAGATCACCTATAGCTGTTAAGCAGTTTGGGTGCATGGAAGTTGCCCTGAAGCTTTGGAAGATGGACAGCTATTATATCCTTGGCAGGATATAATCCATACAGATAAAGCTACAGCTGTGATCAATATGAAGAACATTAGAAATTATATAACTGTTGGCATTCTGACAGAGTGATAAGATAATGGAAACAGCAAGGTGTGTTAAAATGCTGGGACGATTACAGAATGATGGTCACTATTCAAATGAATAGGGAAGGACCTATACTGGAAACTGGTGTAAACAAGAAGGAACAGGTCATGATGAAAACAGGATAAAAAAGGGAAAGAACAAAAAGAAGCAGTGAGATGCTAAAACAAAGATGCCATTTCAGGAAAGACCGTGGAGTTGGGGGCATCAATGAATTTTGGCAAGCTTACTGGTCTGAGAGACTTTGCCAATGCCATGGACTAGCAAGTCAACAAAAATAATATATTTGAAATAAGTGGATGGCCAATGAGTGGCCATGGATAGTAGCTTCCTACACATAAACACGTGCATGCATGCAGACAGACACACACACACACACACACACACACATGCACATCATCAAAATGCAAAACCTATGTAACTATCGTAATCTAATCAGACAGAAAGTAGTCAGTTTGAGAGTCAGTTTGAGAAGTGAGAGACAGAGAATAACTGTGACATAAAACGAGAACACTGATGGCTGAGAATACTGACAGAATCTTGGTATGAAAGTTCTGAAGTTAAAGAAGTAGAGTATTGGGACAGAGTGCAGCAAACAAACAGTTAATATGCAGCTGAGAAATGGCCATGTCAGTGTTCTAGAATATGGACACAAACATGGAAGAGAATAAAGGAAATATTATAACCACAAGGAAGCAAACACAAACTGAGGGTATTGATAGCTGTTTATATGCCTTGGACAGTCCATAATATGGGAAGTTAAGCAAAGAAATATGTAAAAGTGATGACTGTGGCATTCAGGAACTGGAACCTCAATGCCTGATGGAGTTAAGGAAAGGGATGGAAGGTGGGTTTTACTGGAGGTTGTGCCCTCCAGAATATCAAACAAGATAGCTGTGATAATGTTGAAAAAGGGAAAATACAGAAGGAATTGATTAGACAGCATGAAAGGGAAGTTTAGCTAAGAATAACCCAGCACAGGAATATAGAACGTTAGCAAAGAAACAAAGAAAAGCTAATAATGAAATTCAAAGACAGACAGGAAAGAGAAATGTGGAGAGGAAGTAAGGGAACCAGAGGTGGGAACAAGGTAAAAATATAGGATCTGAAGTAGGATATTCATTTGTCTGCAACCTGTGGGTTATGGATCCGATATCGGATCCGAACCGGCATGGTTTTCCAGCTATGGATCCAAGCTCTCAGCTCCTCCCCTCACCCATAATGCCCTGCTCTACCCTCATGACCTCAGATCTTGTTTGCCGCGCTGGTAACTGGATGTGGATACATAGCTCTCAGCTAAGTGGACTTTTTTCTTGTTTAAAAACAGAGAATTTTTTGTTTCTTTAACTAAATTTGTGTGAAAGTAGTAGGTTTCCCGTTAATATAGACTGTTTTAAGTTTATTTTAAGTTACAGTAATAATTTTATTCCCTCCTCGCTGTAGAGTGTGTGTGTAGGCCTGTGTGCTTTCTTTTTGTTGTTTAAGTTACTTTTCTGTAACTTTAGGTTTTATAGATTATGGCTGAACAGCCTAAGTCTATATTTTCAAAATGCTCCGAGTGTGGCCATAAGCTCTCACCGGCTGATGGCCACACTCGGTGTGTTAAGTGTCTTGGGGTTGAACACCTCACATCTGGTTGTTCCATTTGTGCAGGGTTCAACCCCAGGGCACTGAGGGAGCGGAGGTCCAAGCTGGTCTTGGCGGGTCTTTACCGCCGGACTCGGCTCCGACCTCCGCTCCTTCGGGACTCCTGCGGCTGCAGTTGTTCCCCCTGTGGCACCCCTCCTGCTCCTGGGACTCAAACTCCCGCTCCAGGAGAGGAGAGGGATGCAGCAAAAAGGAGCCGGAGGGAGAAGCACAGCGGCGGGCCGAGACCTCTGTTTCGCCCCGCCAGCCAAGCGGCTTCTCCCGGCTCCGTGTCGGTTCGGTCTCCTCCTTCTCGGCTCCGGTCCCCTGTGTGCTTCTCACCGGGTCCTGAGGAGGAGGAGACCCGATCTCCGTCGAGGCTATCGAGGAGGCATTCCAGGCCTACCTCGGTAGCCTCGTCGAGATCTACCCATAGCCTTTCTGATGCTGATCTGGACCGGATGATGAGAAGGTTCATCCAGGCCCAGATGCAGATGGGAGTGCTCTTGCCTCCCCTCCGGGGAGCTCAACACCCTTTTAAGCCTATTGCTCCTTCTCCGACCCGCTATCCGGGTTCGGAGCAACTGGAGCCGAGCAGCCGAGCCGGGGAGGTCGGAGCCGATAGTACTTGGTACTTCGGATCCGACCCTGCCCTCGAGTGCGTCGGACCCGATCTCTCGGAGCCTGGATCCGAGCTTCGGATCCGGGGGGATCAGTGCTCCTTCGGCGCCGTCTGTGTCGGAGCGCACTGTCCTTCGGATCCGAGTGCCGCGCCGGCTCGATCCACTCTTCGGATCCGAGGGGAGCCGATTGTCGGATCCTTTGGTCGAGGTCGGCTCCCCTTCGGCTTTTGATGTAGTGGAGAGGGCTCTGTTGAGGGTCTCCGGACCCCGGCACTTGCTTCGGCTCCGTCCCGCGCTCCCTCTGCACTGGGCCAGGCTTCCACCATCCGGCCCCTGGGACAGCCCGTTTCTGTGCCCCAAGTTGCTCCCATGGAGCAAATTGCTGCTTGCGAGGACTCCTCTGACAGCCCCCCAGAGGAGGCCCCTCGCAAGCATACGTGCAAAAGGAGGCACATTGACTCCCCCGAGTCTCTCACTGAAGACACGGACTTGGAGGAAGGGGAAGGCTCCCCACGGTCACCCCCCGAGGATGTCTCCTTCGGAGACATCATGGAAATGCTCCGTATTGGGGGGGGTGGTCTGCCCCCAAGTCTTCCTCGGACGAGTCCGTGTTCTTGGAGGCATTCGGAACGGGCCCGTCTACCTCTTGGGTGTCCCCTGCCGACCCCCTGGTGGACCTTATTACCACCAGGGCGTGGAAGGAACCGGACACCGTGGAGCCAATTCCCAAAAGACCTGATAGGATCCTTAGTCCGCCCTCCGACAGGACCCATTGGAGTAAGGGGCCTCCTGTAGATGCCATGTTGATGGCGGCGGCCACAAAGAGGGAACTGGCTCAGGAGAGTCCCTCAGTCCACCCACCGAGCAAGGAGTCTCGGATGATGGACCGCTTGGGGAAGCGGATGTTCAGTTCGGCGACCTTCTCGGTAAGGGCGCTGAACTATTTGGCACATGTTATTCGGATGCAGCGAGACCTTATTAAGGAATACGCTGCATCCCCCCCTGAGTCCATTTCGGAGGAGGACAGAGTTCTGCACTCCACCAAAATGGCCACTCTTAGGTCAGTCACAAATACTTCTATGCGGCTACTCTCCCATGCTACGGAGGGCGCCGCTAGAGCTGCGGGGACAGGACTGGTCACTAGACGTCAGGCCTGGCTCCGTCACTGCGATTTTTCTGAGCCCTTCAAGGCGTCGTTTAACGCCCTTTGATGGTTCTGCTCTGTTTGGCAAGACCGTTCGAGACGTTGACCCAGAGCGAGAAGGACGGGAAGACGCTGTCTGCCGTCGGAATCCGCTTCTCTGCACCCCAGAGGCCCTATTCTAGGAACCAAAAGGGTCAGAAGAAGATGTGGTTCCGGAAGTCGCAGCAGTCCCAGCCTGCTCCAGACAACCAGTCCTTCCGTGGCAGAGGAGGACAGGGAGGACGCCGCCCTAGAGGCAGAGGGGCTCCCAGAAACTTCGGGTCCAGGGAACCTTTCTCTGAACGGCCCGCAGCAACCCTGAGGGTTGCCCGACTGCTCTACTCTGGAGGCAGTCGGGGACGTTCGGGCACCTAGCGGCATGGGAGTCCATAACATCGGACCGCTGGGTTCTCCAAATCATATCCAGGGATATCGCATTCCTTTCCTTCACCTTCCAAAGTTGAAGTCCCTCCCAGACGTCCCACCCGGTCAACGGGAGGCCGCTTTGGCAGAAATTGGCCATCTGCTAAAGAAAAGAGCCATCCAGCCCGTTCCCCAGACCAGATCGGATCAGGGTTCTACTCCAGATTCTTTTAGTGCCAAAAAGACGGGGAACTAAGACCAATCCTAGACCTCTCTCTCTTGAATCTGGCAGTCCCCAAAGAAAAATTCGAATGGTCACTCTGCAATCTATTCTCCGGCTTGTGGGAGAAAATCACTGGATGTGCTCGATAGATCTCAAGGACGCGTGCTACCACATCCTGATGGACAGGCGCTGCAGGAGGTTTCTCCGCTTCGGCTGGGAGCCAGTCACTACCAGTTCGGGTCCTTCCCTTTGGTCTCACCACAGCCCCCAGGGTGTTTACCAAAGTACTAGCAGTGGTAGCGGCCCACCTGAGGCTTCAGGGGTGCAGGTCTTTCCCTACCTGGACGACTGGCTCCTTACCGCCCCAACAAGGCATCTACTTCTCTTGGCCTTGAGACTCCTTTCTCCATCTTGCTCCATTCCTGGGCATCACAATAAATACAAAAGTCCAACCTGGCCCACACAGCTCTTAGATTTCATAGGGGCCAGACTAGACACAAGGAGTTTACGAGCCTTCCTCACTGCGGACAGAGTTCTAAATCTGCAGCTCCAGGTGCGGGCCATTCTCCATTCAAGTTCTGTTCCAGCGGAGTTGGTCCTGAGGGCTCTAGGGTCCATGGCTTCGGCTATAGCACTTCTTCCTCTTGCCAGGCTCAATATGCATTCTACAGTGGACGCTCTTAGTACAGTGGTCATTCCTTGCTCTCCCATGCATCATCCCATAGCGATCAGCAAGGCTTGCAAGCGGTCCCTCTTGTGGTGGCTCCACTCCCGGATCTCCACGAGGGTCGCCCATTTTGTGCTTCTCCCCTCTCGCCACGGTGACCACGGACGCCTCCCGCCTCGGGTGGGGGCACTTATGGGCCGGACAGTCCAAGGCACGTGGAGCGATTCAGAGACCTTACTGCATATCAATGTTCTAGAGATGAGAGCAGTGCTCTTAGCGTTGCTAGCACTTCAGCACTTTCTTCCCTTGGGAACAATTGCGATTCAATCGGACAATATGTCTGTTGTCTGGTACATCAACAAGCAAGGGGAACAAGGTCTTACCCTCTTTGTCGAGAGGCCATGAGAGTTTGGGAATGGGCAATCTCCACCAATCGCTTTCTCATAGCAACGCACATTCCGGTCGGTCCAACATCCTAGCGGACAAGCTCAGTCGCACCATTCTGACCCCTTACGAGTGGTCTCTCAATTGTCAAGTAGCGGAACGCATATTCGCACGGTGGGGAACCCCTTCATGCGATCTTTGTGCTTCTCCCTCAAACACCAAGTGCGACAGTTTTTTCGCTCTAATACCTCCTCCCGGAGGTACCCCAAGAGACGCTCTGGTGCATGCTTGGCCACCCGGTCTTCTGTATGCCTATCCACCCTTGCCTCTGATGCTTCAAGTTCTTCAGAAAGCCTCTCGGGTGGGTTGCAGAATGATTCTCATTGCTCCATTCTGGCCTCGACAGATCTGGTTCCCCTTCCTAAGGTCTCACTCGGTGAATCCTCCTTGGATTCTAGATCCCATTCGGATCTGATATCCCATCCATCCTGCATTCCTCCTCCGAACCTGGACAACCTGAAGCTGACCGCTTGGCTGCTCCAGTTCCACTCTTGATAAGGACTCCCGGTATTTCTTCACCGGTAAAGGCTATTTTAGTGGCGGCTCATAAACCATCCACTAGAAAGGTTTACCGAAGCAAATGGAAACGTTTCTCTGTGTGGGCGGAGCGGCAAGGCCTAAATCCCTTCACGGTTCCTCTCCCTGTAGTGCTTGATTTTCTAACCTCTCTCTTTAATGATGGTGCCAGCAGTTCCACAGTCAAAGTTCAACTGGCGGCAATTTCTCACTATCACATTGGTCAAGATTCTAATCCTCTTATGTCAGCCAAATTGTGTAAAACATTTCTTAAAGGTACTTTCCTTCTCAGGCCCCTATAAAACAAGCAGTTCCTCCTTGGGACCTTTCTTTGGTCCTACAGGCCTTGACCGCTCCCCCTTTCGAGCCCAAGGCTACGGTGGATCTCAAATTCTTGTCCTACAAGACAGCCTTTTGGTAGCCATTACATCAGCCAAGAGAGTTTCTGAACTTCAAGCTTTATCAGCTAAACCTCCTTACTTGGTATTTCATCCGGACCGTGTCTCCCTCAGGACCAACCCGTCCTTCCTTCCTAAAATCGCTTCTGAAGCAAACATCAATCAATCCATTAACCTCCCTGTTTTCTTCCCTAAGTATGAAAACAAAGGTGAATATAAGCTTCACTCACTAGATGTTCACAGGCAACTTAGATTTTATCTCAACAGGACAGCTGGTCATAGGCAATCCGACCAGCTGTTTATTTCCTTTGCAAAATTCAATTTGGGCAAGCCAATTTCTAAAGTTTCTCTGTCCCGCTGGATTTCACAGTGCATTTTATTGGCTTATCAAGCGTCAGGAAGGCCCGCACCGGGGTGTTCATGCCCATTCAACCCGGTCAGTATCTACCTCGGCAGCCTTCAAGGCTAGGATTCCTCTAGATGATATTTGTGCAGCAGCCACGTGGGCTTCATCTCATACATTTATTTCCCACTATAAGTTGGATCTTGCATCTAGGGTAGAGCATCCTTTGGCTCTGCGGTGCTCGGAATATCCTTCCATGATGGCCGCCCAAGATTCAGGTAGCTGGGGACTCTGTCCCACAGGTTGCAGACAAATGAATATCCTACTTCAGATTTAGAAGTTATGTACTCACCATAACGTTCCATCTGAGTAGGTGTATTCATTTGTCTGCAACCATCCCGCCCTCCTATCCCCCTGGCCTTTCAGTTTCCTGCATATTCCTTGTTACCCTTTTTAGGGTATTGTTGCTTTGGCAAACTCGATCTGAGGTCATGAGGGTAGAGCAGGGCATTATGGGTGAGGGGAGGAGCTGAGAGCTTGGATCCATAGCTGGAAAACCATGCCGGTTCGGATCCGATATCGGATCCATAACCCACAGGTTGCAGACAAATGAATACACCTACTCAGATGGAACGTTATGGTGAGTACATAACTTCTAATTCTGAAATAATAAAAGTGAAAACATCGAAATTATATTGTTTATAGTAATCAGAGATTATCACTGAAAAAAAGTGATGCTGCAAGGTGGATATGGGTGCTGGCAAAAGAAATGCACATGTTTACCAACTATTGCCAGTAAAGGAATGAACATGATGTAAATGAAGGATGAGTGGGGAGCTAAAGTTTATTTTTTTAATGACATGGCTAGAACACTGATTCAGTGGGACATAATATAGGCAAAGCCCAGGAGCCTTGTCTTCTTAAGTGACTTGCTCAGAGTCGGTAATGGACACTGAGGGAATCAAACCCTTAACTACCAGAATCAGTTCATTTAGAGATCAGAGTTGTAATCCACTGTGATGCTTAGCAGATTTGCATCAAACTGATGAAAACAAAACCTACAAGTAAAGATGAGAAGAGAAAGTTTGATAAAAATGAATATCTAGGCGAAAGGAAGGAGCATGCTGGTTTTAAAATGTAGGACCTTAAAGAATGTTTGAAAACTCTTTGGTCATGGTTGCATTGCCATTGCGTTTGTATAGTTAGAGAAAATAGCAGTATATATTTAGATAAAACAGGCGTCGAACAGTGGCTAGCTACCAGGATTGTACTGCTAAAGAGATATAAAGTGAAGATGGTAAATGGAGGATAAAAAAAAACAGGAACATACAAGAATGTCAGCATAATAATAGGCAAGCCATCACAGGACAATAAGATGTCAAGTCATATGCAGCTTTAGCTAGACACATGTAAAAGTTCTTTCCACCCTTTACAAGCACGTAATAGTAGTCACTTCCCAAAGTGAGCAGGGCTGTGCATGATAACCCTGGTATAAGTCTGTGCTTATCCATCAAAATGAACCTGTAAAGAATACACACAGACACAAGTAGGATGCACAAACTCTATCCAGAAAGTACCTCATCCAGAAAAGAAGTGCTGTGAGGGAGCAACACTGACCACTGCCCCAGTTTGCAACTTTTTCCTGCAGGAATCCCAGATATGCAGTCCCAAAGTAATGTTCACAAGTGAATGTAGCATCCCCTGCCTTAACTCTTCTGTTACTCTTCCTCCATACATTGCTAATTCACACTCCTCCGATCTAGTCTGTTAGCAACTTAAAATGGTTTACTAAAGCTAGTCTCTGCATAAAAAGTAAAGGAAGAGGAAAGACAGCTGGGAAAAGTATAACGTCTTTAACATATTCTGAGGTTTTGATGTTGAAGGCAAACGTAATGATTAACTGGATTATGAGGATAAATAGAAAAGGACAAAGATAAGCGGCAGGCAATCTAGTGTAAGATCAGGACCCTGGATGATAGTGATATTAATCTGCATGTTTCAATCAGAAAAAGGCAAGCTTACAATGCATAAGGGAATTGTAGTCTTCCCTGTATAGGAAGTTGGATACAACTGGGTATAGCACAACTGGGATTTAAGTTCAAAAGAAATAACATGGTCTGTAAGAGAGGAAGTGTCAAGCACTGTACATATTTAATGAAACACAAGGCAAAGTTAATTGAGACAAAAATCTGAAGACTCAGATCATAAAAGAATCCATGTAAATATTTGTGGCATACAGTCCACAGACACGTGTAACTAGAATTACTGTGGCTCACAAGCAAACCTAGTTGAGTTCAGACAAAAGAGTATAATATTTAAAGGAGAGTATAATTATGCAGCAATGAAATGAGGTGCATACACCTCCCAGTGAGGAGGATGAGGCAAATGGTAGAAGATACTGATATTTTTTAGACTTAGGAAGGTGAGCTGTCTACTGAAGGTAAAGAATATAATGGATTGTTCTTCTCCAAGTCAACCTAATATGATGGTGGATGTAAGAGACATCTCTTAAACATCAGTGAAGAAGCCTCAATGTGTAGTTCATTTTCCTTGATGGGTGGATGGGTGAAAAGAAAAAAAGGCCTGATTTCTGAAACTACATTGGGGTACATTTTGGCTTCTGATTAAACAATGAGAAGTATTTTGAAAGATTGGCATAGATGATTAGCAGTGGAAAAGTGTGTCGTGCCTTATAGAAGAACTGAAAAGGACAATGAAATTCTGTGACTAAGGGGATTGATGACAAAAACATGAAAGTTTAGTCATAAAAAGGATAAAGAGTGGGATGGCAGAAGGTGAAGAGGACATAGGGGCAGGAAGAAAAAAGGAGATGCATTCTGTCTCTGGACTTTGATAAGTAATTCATGCAATAGTTTGTCTTGACTGTTGTACTGTAATACCCTTTAGTTTAGAATGCCAGCTTTGAAACTGGCATCATGGTTACAAAGAGTTTAAAACTCTGCAGTGGGTGAGTGACTGGAAGTTCCTACTCTTTGCAGAACATGCCTTTCATTGTGGGAACTGTATTGGTTACTTGTCACTGCCAGTTCACTGGAAGAGATACTCCTATTTGCCAACTAGCCCATACAGAGTATGGGTTCAGCTGACTTGAAAGAGATTTTGTTTCCATTTATCCCTCATGTCATTAGAAAAGGAACTGCTGTCTGAGCTAAAGGCCTACTTCAAAGGCTTTTGTCAAGAGTACCTTTTACTTCTCTGGCTTCAGTCCTTTGGAAACAGCTACTCCTAATGTGGGAATGCAGCAATGACGCCTTATTTGAGAGATTGCTGAAATTCTATTTCTTCTGAAGCATTATTGTTAACCCAATGTGGAGACCAATTTTTAGTCTTAATAGGGTATATTTATTTTTGTACTATTTTTATTAACTGGCTAGTCATGATATTTTATTTATTTTATCATTTGCAATGCTTAATCTGAGTAGCACTTCAATGTAGTGAATAAGCTAAAAAAAAACAACCACAAACAGAAACAAATTTCAAAGGGATGATGAAAATAAATATTTTCAGATACTTAAAAGAACACAGAAAGCCTGCTGTCAGTACTGGACTACTAGTGATGGTTGGGGACAATCCAAGAATGCTTCAGGTTACACATCCGCTGTTGCATTGAGTTTTCAGCATTTATGAGAAGTACAAGTAGTAAGCAGGAGATGATATTATGGAGGCAGCATGAAACTGAGCGTTAGTAAATTGGACAAATTAAATCGGGGTGAAGTCTTTTAAAGACTATACAAAGTGTATGGGTTTGTTATGTTATTTTTCTGAAAATATCTGATAATAAAGACAAAAGTGCTAAAAAGTATAGTCCTGGTGCTCAGGTATCTTTATATGTGTGTTTTTACTGTTTTAACTTGAATTTAGTGCACAAAGTCTTTGCTTTTGTGTGTGTGTTGTGTGTGTGTGTGTGTGTGTGTGTGTGTGCATGTGTTGTGTGTGTGTATGTGTGTGTGTGTGTGTGTGTGTGTGTGTGTGTGTGTGTGAGCATACACATATATATATAAATATATCTATATATGTATATATATATATATATATATATATGTGTGTGTACATATATATATATATATATATATATATATATATATATATATATATATATATATATATATATATATATATATATATATATATATATATATATATATATTTCTGTGTGGAGTCTGCATGTCCTCCCCGCAGTCGAGTGGCATTCGAAAGACATGCGTAGAATGGGCGTGTCTTCATTGAAGGTTGAATGTCGAGCTGGCACCTCGACACCCGGAAAAAAATCTACTGCCAATCATTAGCAGACCGAAGTTCTGCTGTGGCGACCCCTAATCGGGAAAAGCCAAAAGAAGAAGAAGAAGAGGATATATATATGGGAACACTACAGAATCCTGAAGACCAAAATCCTGAGACCAAAATCTCGAAAGTTCGAAATACTGAAAACTCAAAATACTGAAAATTCAAAATAATGAAAACACACAGGATACCAATACTTACTATATCCCAGCACAAGTACATACAAAAACAAATAAAACACAAACCATATTACTCTTCTCCAAGTATAAGCAGGGGGGCAAGCCCCCCCTGCACCCCCCATGTGGGGGGGGCTGCTCTCCCCACATCCCCTGCTACTTAAATATATCAACTCTGAGATTGCACTTAGTGCTGTGACTTGCCCCATGCGTATAGTTGAAGGGTAATATGTTTCTCTATGTACCTGTGTTGGAATATAGTAAGTGTTGGTATCCTGTGTGTATTCAGTATTTTGAGTTTTCAATATTCTGAGTTTTCAGTATTTTGAACTTTTGAGATTTTGGTCTCAGGATTTTGGGCTTTCAGGATTCTGTATATATATATATATATATATATATATATATATGTGTGTGTGTGTGTGTGTGTGTGTGTGTGTGTGTGTGTGTGTGTGTGTGTGTATTTCTGGGTGTATATTGATTTACTAAAATGGCAAAATGCAAAATATCAAACTCAGCATGTCAAACTGAACATATCAGGAAGAAGAAGAAAAAAAATACCACAGAAAGAAACATTCCTTTTGAGATCTGATGATCAAAACCCAGCCACACATTCAGACATGATTTGTCTGAATAGTTGAAATGTTATGAACAGAGTTGTTTTTAAGGCAAGTTAGTTGTAAGGGTAAGTTTACAACTCATGATTAACCCTGCACCACTTTACTAATACTTACTAACCCTAACGCTGCAACTTTCCTTTAAAAATAACACTATCGATTAATCAAACAGTCACAGACACACACCATACACATCTGCAAAAATGCACAAAATTACTTAAGTCTTACTCTAACACTAAGCTATGAACATACCTCTCAAATGTTTCCCTACTGAAATGTTGGCACTTGACACGCAACAAAAGAAGAAAAATGTAGGAAGAGAACATTGCTCTTCTTTAAATTTGTTTGTCACAGGTGGTTAAGCCCCTCTACACCACCTGAAGTGGGGGCAAGCCCCCAAACCCCCTAAACTTATAAACCCACTACAAGATTGGCATACCACAGAGGAAAGGGAATATTCTGAGAATGTTTTACCTTGGACTTGACATATGCAACTCCATTTTTTTGGTCATTCAGTCTTTGTATTTCAAATGGTTACCCTGTCTAACTCTCAGTCGAAGAATTTACAACAAAGCCAAAAATAATTGTGGGATAAAGGCCACAGTTCTTTGTCTGTCTTTATCTCTTCCTTCTGCAGCTGTGCATGTTCTCATACCACGAACAGAGGTAATTGTTCAAAATCATAACATTATAGAATATAGCATTGTTTCATTCATTGCTTCCTGACCTAGCAGATAATCACCTGTTTTTCAAGTACATTTCCAAAAGGCATAAACATGAATTTTGCTGTGCTAGCAGTTACTAGGTCAGAGGGCATCTTGCAAGTTTCAGAAAGCACACTGCAGTTTCAAAAACATCTTTTAGTCTCATATAAAACTAGGCTGTATATTAAATAGAATGAAAAATGTGTTAACTCTTTTAGCTTCTAATTAGCATTAAGCACACATTAATACATATTTTTCTAACAAGAGTCAATGATGATTTGTTCCATGACCTTACAGATAAGTCTGGTTAAGCTTATGGATCTTTAATTCCTGTAGTTTGAGTCACACTTTTAATACTCTTGTCAAGTAGCATATGACAAATGAAAAAAAAATGTTACTTGTAAAACTAGCAATAAAGGGTCAGTGACATGAATGCTGTTAGGAGCAGCTATACTTTCACCTTAGTCAAAATACCTCCTGCATGTCAGTGTATGAGTGTGTGCATATGTATATATCCACCAACACATCACACATACAGGTGTATGTACATCTGTATACATAAACAAAGAGACACAAAAATTCAGAATCAGATTTGTTTGTGTGTATGTATGTATGCATGTATGTGTGTGTAAATATATATATATATATATATAGATATATATATATATATATATATATATATATATATATATATATATATATATACTTTTATGTGTGCTTGTGTATAGGCATACAAATATATGTGGATCTATAAAGACATAAAGATATACAATAAATACATTTTAAACAATCAAAGCAATACATATGATCAACACAAAATGACACGACACATGCATTTATTTAAATTATTATCTATTTCCATCTTGATAAGGAGGTACGTGGTCTCATCAACACAGCCATCTATGTCACAAAAGAGGCAAGTTTGAGAAAAGTTATGATAATTCCAAGATTAACAGTGAAGTATACCACTAAAACAATTATTTGCACTACATACAAAGTTTTAATAAAATACACGCATTACCAAACCTCTCAACTGTACAGATTTACGCAGAATGCACAGATATTTGCCTCATATTTTTGGTCCATTTTACATAAAATTGAGGGTTTCTGGCAAATTAGTGGCAAATCATTTAAGACTGAAGTTAGAAAATAATGGTAGAAGTTTGAGTTTCAGACTTCATACCCTTCAGAATATTCATGCTAATGCAAAACCTGTTATTCTAGCAACTTAGGTTATCCAAGTGCAACTAACTCTGGGCAAAACTGCAATCCAAATTGTAGCTTGCTACAGATCTCACACCATGCCACAGGATTCCCACTCCTCTTTTCTTGATGTACTAGAAAATATTAGGGTTCAGCCAAACAACCTAATAATGGCCGACTTCAACTACCCCACCATTAACTGGGAAAACGGCTTGTGTACCAAATCCTTAGCTCAACGCTTTCTGGAATTCATAAACTCCAATGCCCTGGATCAACTTATCCACACCCCCACCAGGGGCAACAATATCCTAGACCTAGTCATTACCAACATGAGTGACCGATGTTCCACACCTGAAGTCAACCCCTCGTTGGTCCGATCCGATCATAAGCTAATCACCCTTGATAACCACATCCCGCCCCCACCCCCCATTAAGGAAACCACAGAAAAAAAATTTTCCAAAGCCAACTTCATGCTTCTGACAGAAGTGATGAACTTCATGACACTCATGCAGATGGACAATACAGTTACAACTGCTGAATCCTACACAAATGCACTCTATAAGCACTTACACGAGTGCATGGATTGTGTTATCCCAAACAGAACCAAGACGCTATCCTCCAAAAAAAGGAAGCCAATCTGGTGGTTCCCTGCCATAAACAAACTGTACAACAGAAGGAAGAAATTGTTGCAAAAGAGAGTAAAATCCCATGAGTGGAGGAGCTCCCTGGTCAGCCTCAGTAAGAAGCTGAGATCCCCTATAAGATCCTCCAAAGCTAGCTATGAAAACAAAATCGCCACTAATTCTAAGGACAACTACAAAGCATTCTATAGCTATGTCAAGAATCTCGATGGCAACACCCAGATCTGCTCTGAGTTACAGCACAAAGGCATGAAAATTACAGACCAACCAAAAACTGGAACTGGAAGTGAAGCAAAAGAACCTCTTCCAAAATTGGTTTTAAATGTTTTAATCCACAGTAAAACACAGTAAGCCACGCAAAAATATACACAATGAACGCCTTCTCACTCAGCGTTTTCGTCACTACTGGACTTCATCAGATGCTGAAACAAAACAACAGTTCCTAGTTACCCTTTTATATATTATTTAAAATCAATCAACCAATCTATTACAAGCCTTCAAAGGCATGAAAATTACAGAACCAACTGATATTGCCAACATCCTGGCAGATAGGTTCAGTGCTATCTCTATCCCCCCTCACCTCCTAAAGGCCCAAATCTATACAGGAAGAATGCAGAGTCCCTGTAATCACAACTATGCAAGTAAAAGCTGCACTCTCCAAAGCCAAAAACACGGCATCCATGAGACTGTACAACACCCCAGGCTGCGTTTACACGAACTTCAGAACCAACTGGCTCCCCATTTAAGCACCATGTTCAATAATAGCCTCACATCAGGCTTTGTGCCCACTGAATGGTGCACAGCAACAGTTATCCCACTCCATAAAGGGGGGCCAACACTGTTCCTGGGAACTACAGACCTATTAGCCTGACGAGCCTGGTCTGCAAGGCCACGGAACTTATCAAAATGGAACTCATAAACAAAGACATTGGTAACCTCCAAACTCTGGATCCCATCCAGTTCGGGTTTGTGAAAGGCAGATCATGCCTCCTGAATCTGATCGACGTCTTTGAGGCAGTTACCAAAGCCGTAGATGAGGGTAAGGTGGTTCACACAGCCTATCTTGACCTCGCCAAGGCTTTCGACACTATCCCCCATTCTGGAATTATAGCTAAACTCACTAAACTAGGTATAAATCCCTATGTCACAAGATGGGTTGCCAACTGGCTCATTGACAGAACCCACACTGTAAAAGTTGCAGACTCCAAATCTGACCTCAAAGCAGTGACAAGTGGAGTACCACAGGGTTCCATCCTGGGACTTCTCCTGTTTGGTATTTACTTCTCTGAAGTACAGGCTAACACAGAAGGCCTCTGGCTAATGAAGTTCATAGATGACTGCAAACTAGGAGCCATAGTCAAGTCCCCAAATGATGTGGACATCCTACAGAAGGGCCTCGCTGAGACAGATGCCTGGTGTCAGAGCCATGGCCTCAAGCTCAATGCAAAAAAGTGTAGTGTCATCCCTTTTGGTAAAAACTCTGTACCCATGAACTACCACATAGGCAGCAAACTACTTAACACCGAATGTTTGATAAGACACCTTGGGATCCAGGTGGACAGTAGTCTCTCCTTTGATAGTCACATCACCACAGTAGTCAGGAAGTCCTTCTACATGGCACACCTCATCATAAAAGGGTTCTCATCCATGAAAAAAAGAGGTCATTGTTCCCCTCTACTCGACACTCATTAGACCCATTATAGAGTACAACACCTCTTTTGGAATGTACCTCACAAGACATCTGCAGCAGCTGGAAAGGCCACAGAAGTACCTCACAAAGAGGATTACTGGCCTCAAATGCCCTACACTGACTGCCTCAAAAAACTCCAGCTTTACTCCGTAGCATATCACCTACTCCGAGATGATCTCTGCCTAACATATAAAGCTATGTCAAACCCAGAGCTGTTGGACATGCTACACCTAAAGAAATCCCAATCCCTCTGAGCTACATGCTCTAGGGACCTAAACCTTGTCACCACAATAAACAGGACATGCTAGAGGGATAGATTCCTGTCTCAGAGACTTCCCATACTCTGTAACAGGCTACCCATCTATGTCAAGCAAAGTTCTTCATTAGCACTCTTCAAGAAAAATCTTTGATGATTGGATGGGAGATGGGAAATACACCCCGGGGATCACTTCTGTGTCTCTGCTCAACAGTGGCACAGGAAAATAACTTTCTTGGGTGGCATAAGCCAGGGAACCTTGTTGGCTAGGCTTATGTAGGCCCTTGGGCTGATAGCCTAGTACCTACCTATGAACCTATGAATTTGGGACAGATTTTAATTTTTTCTCTTAGAAACTTAGAGAGCTGCTAGAATAAACGTTTTTTTGCATGAACATGCATTTTCTCATGGATGTGAAGCCTGAATCTCAAATATCTGTAATTTAATGGCATCAGTCATCAATGTTTTAACATAAAACCTCAAATTCTATGAGGAACAGCCCAAGCAAATTAGACAAAAATCTGGGCATTCTGAAAAATTTTGGAAAGTTGAGGAGTATGCCTTCATGAACTCTTGCAAAAGCATTCACAGCCACCATTACAAAACACCCCCATGCTCATCCCAATTCAACATTTACCAGCATACATATGATCTCATATCTTTCACATATCTAGCATTTGACGACAGAGCATTTGAGAAAACGGACATATCCTACAACCTCTCAATAATATGGGCATTAAACTAATTCTGTGTTATCTGTGTATATGCAAACACACAACACATAAACACAGAGAACAATAGTCAGTAAAATATTAAGGACAATAGTTGCTAACAGTCTTAATATTGTAGTCAGTTTTTATGATCTCTCAGTATCAATTAAACTGCAAATGAAAAAGAAAATGTGCATAAACACACACACACACACATACACACACACACACACACACTTACGCACACACGTTGTTAAAATCCTGACCTCTGCTAGGTTAGTAGAGCACAACAAAATCAAATGTAGGTCCAAGAAACAAAAATCATGCCAGTTGTACCAAACATAACTATGAAGCAGGTGTTTGTATTTCCAAACTATGCTAGTTGTCCCAAACAGAACAGGTGTTTGTACTTCCAAACTAAGTTCTTTAAATTGTAAGAACTTTCATATTTCATTTTATTAAAAGAGTTCTTCAAAAAAATAATTACAAAATGTCAGTACAGCATTTCTGCCAAGAAAGGGTCAATTTCCATTGAAAACCTTAGTTATATAAAAAATACGACATGAGAAACTATTTTATTCCATTATGAGATAGTGAGTAGCCTTCTGCCAATCCATTATGAAACAGTGAGGAGCCTTCTGCCAATCAATTATGAAATAGTGAGGAGCCTTCTGCCAATCCATTATGAAATAGTGAGGAGCCTTCTGCCAATCAATTATGAAATAGTGAGGAGCCTTCTGCCAATCCATTATAAGATAGTGAGGAGCCTTCTGCCAATCCATTATGAAATAGTGAGGAGCCTTCTGCCAATCCATTATGAAATATGAGGAGCCTTCTGCCAATCCATTATGAAATAGTGAGGAGCCTTCTGTCAATTGCATGTTTAAGTTAGAACTCAACTCAAATGGCATGATGTGACTGTCTTACTAATCACTTAGAAGAGGAATTCAAGTGATAACCAATGGAGCTCCAGTTCTAACACTGAAAAACAAGGGTGGACTATAGAAGAAACATTACCTAAAAATATTAAAACCCTAGGAGCAAAGACTCATGTGGAATCCAGGAACAAGGCAAAGGACTGATTAAAAAATAGAGTTCTACCTTAGAAGTCAAAAATCCAAAAGTAGCTGCCTGAGATTGAAATGTCCTCACCAAGACGTGAACAGATTTGAAAGGATAAAGTTCCTTTCTAATAGCCCAGCAGGGGTTCAACATTATTTACAGTAAGATGAGGCACTTGGTGGAAAGTAACTAAGGAATGTTTTATTATGCTAAAAATGAGGATTAAACATACTAAAATAACAATAAATGCTCAATGTCTTGATAGTGAAGGGGGGGACTAATGAGAAAGGCAGTACCTGAGTTAGGGCCAATTATAGGTTCATAGGTGAGTACTAGGCTATCGACCCTGATGGGGCATTTTAAGCCTAGCCATGCTTCCTAGTTGTCACCCAGTTGTGTTATCCCATAGGTGTTTAGTTATCCTTGCCATAGGTATAATTAAATACTTCTCATTTGTACTGGATTATTTGTTTTGGTCTCATTTGTAGTGTATTAGGTGGTCCCTGCTGTAAGGTAAGAGTGTTTCAGCACTGCCTTTGTCCATTAAGACGATAGAGGTCAGTCCTAGAGTAAATATTGTATTTCCCATGCAATGGTCCAAATTATGCTTAAATAGGTTTGAGGAAATGATTTGTTTTATGTATATTGGGAGTCTGTTCCATAGTAGCAGTATCCTCTGGGACACACACCTGTCCCTGTAGACTATTCTGTTCTGTTTATGTTGCAGAAGAGACTAAAGTTTGTGGATGATGTAGTGCATCAACATGCAAGATGGAACCAGGTCATACCCCCTTTTCTGACTAGCCATGTTAGCCTGAGTTTAGCTTCACAACATAAGCACACTCTACAGGCATCCTACTTTCTGTCAGAGTAAAACTATGTGGAAGACAAGTCGAGTAGGAGCAGGGCAGGACTTGATGAATGGAAACTAGATCAGGGGTCTTCCACAATTTCATCCATCTGTTGGGAGTTTCTCAAGCAGACCTCTTTGTCTCCTCTCTAAACAGTCAACTGGCAAGATACTGCTCCAGGCCTCAATGCAAGAAGGCTGGGAAGGAAGATGCCTTTTCTTTTCTTTTCTTTGGAAATGAATGTTCCAGTATGCCTTTCCATCCTTTCCACTAATATCCAGGGTATTTTTGAAGATTCAGAAGGAATCTCCCAAGATCATTGTGGTGATTCCCTACTCAACCAGACAACCGTGGTTCTCCATTCTTTTGGAAATGGCCAGGGGCAATTACACCAAGCTTGCTCAGAGAATGGACCTATTCACACAAGAACAGGGATGCTTGTTATACCCTGACATCAATCCTCTCCAACTGACTTCCTGGATAGAGGGTCTTAACTCGTTTTAGGCACCTGTTTTCTGAGGTTGTGCAATAGGTACTAATAGAGGCAAGAAATCTTGCTACTAGAAAATCATATATTGCCAAATGTAAAAGGTTTTCTAGCTGGTGAAAGCAACATAATCAGCTCCCAATCACGACTAGTTGATCTCTGGTTTTGCAATATTTGTGTGCTTTACTATCCTATGGCCTTTCCTATTCCTCTGTCAAGGTTCATTTATCAGCCATTTCAGTTCCCATGGATCCTCCTCTTTCAAGGCAGTCTCATGTCAAAATGTTCATAAAAGTGTTTTGAATAACAGGCCTCCAAGTAAAAACTGGTGGCCCATCCATGAGATCTTAATTTTGTGACAGAGAAGCTAACACTTTCTCCATTTGAACAAGCTAATCTGGATGACCTGAGTTTCTTAACATGGAAAACAGTATTAGTGATTGCTCTGATCTCTGCAAGAGTTATAAGCTCTTATGGAGAGTCAATCCTACCTCATTTTCCATAGGGACAGGGTCTCTTTGAGAACTAATCATTCTTTTATGCCTAAAGTGGTATCCTGGTTTGCTTTAAGCAAAAGTCTCCATCTCCCTGTTTTCTTTCCTGAACCTAAAATGAGGTAAAAATGAATCTCCATACCTTGGGTATCCACAGACAACTGAGGTTCTATCTTGACAGAACTGAGTCTTTCAGACCTTTGGATCAATGGTTCGTGTCTTGTGAAGGTAAGAAGAAGGGACAACTTGTGTCAAAACGGACTATTTCTAAGTAATTGTTTAAGACTATTTACCTTTTCTTATACTTACCTGTGAAATGTATTCCAGGAAGGGTCAAAGCCCACTCTTTCAGGTCTTGGCTACATCCATAGCTTTTTGGAAAGCGTTGGATTCTTGAAGTATTTTAGAAGCTGCTACTTTGACTTCTGTACATACTTTTACAAAGCACTATAAGTTTGACTCCTTCTCTAGGTCTGTATCAAACATTGCTAGGACCATTCTCCAGGGGCTCTTGAACCCTTCACCTTCCACCTCCCATATATAGTTAGCTATGGTAATCTACCCATATAGCTAAGGCCACTGCAACAGTGATCAAAATGAAGAACATAGTACAGTTGTGAAAGTTGAACTTACCATAACAGTAGATGTTTGAATGATCACTGCTGCAGTACCCACTCCCTCTCATCAGCCACATGGATTTTGGTGTTTTTGCTTTTTTCCAGGGTGTGGATATTTATTTTTTGTTATTCCTAACATTGTCCTGTCAGGGCTTAGCCTCTATCTCTCTGCTGGAAAATACACTCTGAACGGCTTCGTGCCCAAACTCACATTTGACTCAGCTCAAGCTGCTTGACAGTTTGGGTGAGCGAAAGGTGTCCTGAAGCTTTGGAAGCTGTCCAACTGTTATACCCTTTGCAGAATATAATGCATATATCTAAGGCTACTGCAATAGTAATCATTCAAACATCTATTGTTATGGTAAGTTTAGCTCACACCACTGTACTTTCTTTCCCCTTGATGCATCATAACTCTCTCTTTATGGCAAGCTTCCTTCTGCCCTGTCTCTGCCACTGTACTATCTC